>NW_026123890.1:7500-32500 GCF_025177605.1 Cucumis melo
GGCAATGGATACTTTGTAATCCAGTAATTACTCTTCGTTCTTTTAATTGACTTTCAATTAAACTAAATTCGGCTCAATCTTTTACTAAAAGGATTGAGCCGAATACAATACAAAGATATTATTGTATATCTTTTTTACTAGATATACAAAATAGAAAATTGAAATAAAAATATAAGACGAAACAACTTAAAAATTTTTATTGTTGTGCTGGATCCGCAATTAAGCCTATGGATCCTTAGGATTGGTGTAGTCATTTAATATTTAATATATTATATCCCGTAGCGTCGTTTCAGATCCGGGATCGAGCCAAGTATCACAACTTCTTCTACCCCATCCTGTATATTGTCCTTTTTGTTCTGTCTTGGAATACAAATTTTTTAGTAGACGAGATTTTACGAAAAAAGTTCTTCATATTCATAGGGATAACAACGATTTTTTTTATGTGAATTTGACAATTTGACATAACCGGTGAGAAACCACTATTTATAAATTAATAATTGAATTGATTTAATTGAAAAAAAAAATAATTCTCTTTTGAGAGAACGCTAAGTATCACTTCACTATATATAACGGAACCTTTTTTTTTTAAGACCGACTCGTTAATACTTAATAATCCTAGTGATTGGATTTAGATCCTATTCTGATAGGAAATGAGATATTTAAATGATTTCTTTTTTATCGAATGACTATTCAGCTATTGTATTTTCATGTAAATAGGGGCAAGAAAGCTCTATGGAAAAAAGATGGTTAAATTCGATGTTGTCTAAAGGGAAGTTAGAATACAGGTGTAGGCTAAATAAATCAATCAATAGTCTTGGTCCTATTGAAAGTGAAGGATCAATTATAAATAATATGAATAAAAACATTCCTAGTCATAGTGATAGTTACAATTCTAGTTACAGTACTGTTGATGATTTAGTCGGCATTCGGAATTTCATATCTGATGACACTTTTTTAGTTAGGGATAGTAATAGCTGCAGTTATTCCATCTATTTGGATATTGAAAATCAAATTTTTGAGATTGACAATGATCCTTCTTTTGTAAGTGAACTAGAAAGTTCTTTTTATAGTTTTCGGAACTCTACTTATCAAAATAATGTATCTAAGAGTGATGATTCCCACTATGATCAGTACATGTATGATACTAAATATAGTTGGAATAATCACATTAATAGTTGCATTGACAGTTATCTTTGGACTCAAATCTGTATTGATAGTTACATTTTAAGTGGTAGTCACAATTACAGTGACAGTTACATTTATAGTTCTATTTGTGCTGAAGGTGGAAATAGTAGTCAAAGTGAGAGTTTCAGTATAAGAACTAGCACGCATAGAAAAAATTTAACTACAACAGAACGTTCTAATGATCTAGATCTAACTAAAAAATACAGGCATTTGTGGGTTCAATGCGAAAATTGTTATGGATTAAATTATAAGAAAATTTTTAAATCAAAAATGAATATTTGTCAACAATGTGGATACCATTTGAAAATGAGTAGTTCAGATAGAATCGAACTTTTGATTGATCCAGGTACTTGGGACCCTATGGATGAAGACATGGTCTCTTTGGATCCCATTCAATTTGATTCGGAGAATCAACTTTATACTTATAAAGATCGTCTTTCTTCTTATCAAAGAAAGACAGGATTAACTGAGGCTATTCAAACAGGCACAGGTAAATTAAATGATATTCCAGTAGCAATTGGGGTTATGGATTTTCAGTTTATAGGGGGTAGTATGGGATCCGTAGTAGGAGAGAAAATCACCCGTTTGATCGAGTATGCTACCAATCAATTTTTACCTCTTATTTTAGTGTGTGCTTCGGGAGGAGCACGCATGCAAGAAGGAAGTTTGAGCTTGATGCAAATGGCAAAAATATCTTCCGCTTTATATGATTATCAATCAAATAAAAAATTATTCTATGTAGCAATCCTTACATCTCCTACTACTGGTGGGGTGACAGCTAGTTTTGGTATGTTGGGGGATATCATTATTGCCGAACCGAATGCCTACATCGCATTTGCGGGTAAAAGAGTAATTGAACAAACATTGAATAAGGCAGTCCCTGAGGGTTCACAGGAGGCTGAATCTTTATTCGATAAGGGCTTATTCGATCTAATCGTACCACGTAATCCTTTAAAAGGTGTTGTGAGTGAGTTATTTCAGCTCCACGCTTTCGTTCCCTCGAATCAAAATTCAATCAAGTAAAGCCTTACTTAACTTAAAAAATGAATTCTTTTTTTTTTTATTTCTTCCGCAAAATTTGGCACGGGGAAGAAAATGAATTTCATGCTCCCTTCTTAACATTACATGTGTATATATACTTCAACTATAGCAAATAGCGGCATAGAGTCTTGCATCTTTCTACATCTCTAGCGGATCTCTAGTTTTACTAAGAATCCTTGTTGTTGGATCGGATTATAACTACCTTTTTGGGAATTTGTACGAAAATCTTTATGAAATTTTATTAAAAAAAAATGCTAAGACAAGATAATAACTAAAATAATGCAAACGTCTATTATGATACATATATCTCATGTCGAAAGATGAGTAAGTCCATTTATTTAATTCGACATTCCTCATTCCTTTTCTATATATACTCACGTAGATATTACTTAGTATAATTATATATTGAATTAGTATAATTATAAGATACCTTTTATAACAATCAATAAATAACAGGTAAAACTATTAATATAACAATGAAAATATTAAGTCGAGGTATCCATTCTATGACAACTCTCACCACCTTACCCTCTATTTTTGTGCCTTTAGTGGGCCTAGTATTTCCGGCAATTGCAATGGCTTCTTTATTTCTTCATGTTCAAAAAAACAAGATTTTTTAAATATGCTGTCTATTTTTTTTTTTCAAAACTTAGACTTTGACGATAACACAGCTATCTATTTAGTAGACTAGAATCTAACATGTGGCTTACTCCAAACATAAGCGATTATACATACGTAAACATGATATCTGAGGAAATCAATTAGAAGTATTTCAAAATAGAAAATAGATAAGTTTCAAAATAGAAAATAGATAAGAGATCGGGCGACAAATGTTTGAGATATAAAATCAATATACCTATATGGATGTAGGTATCTATAGGGAATCATATAAAGGTGATGTTATTATTTTAGATCTAAGTAATTCGATGAATTACTTAGATCTAAAGTAAAGGTTCACATCAAAATAGTGCTAGTTGATTAGAGTTACTTCGGAAACAAAAAAAGTAAAATAGATTTTTTTTGATTCTCTTAATTCCAATAAAATGCAACGAGATCTAGTATGAATTGGCGATCAGAACGTATATGGATAGAATTTATAAGAGGATCTCGAAAAATCAGCAATTTCTGCTGGGCCTTTATCCTTTTTTTAGGTTCATTAGGGTTTTTATTGGTTGGAACTTCCAGTTATCTTGGTAGGGATTTGATAGCTTTATTTCCGTCTCAGCAAATAATTTTTTTTCCACAGGGGATCGTAATGTCTTTCTATGGGATTGCCGGTCTCTTTATTAGCTCCTATTTGTGGTGCACAATTTTGTGGAATGTAGGTAGCGGTTATGATCGATTCGATAGAAAAGAAGAAATAGTGTCTATTTTTCGTTGGGGGTTTCCTGGAAAAAATCGTCGAATCTTCCTACGATTCCTTATGAAAGACATTCAGTCCATCAGAATAGAAGTTAAAGAGGGTATTTATGCACGTCGTGTCCTTTATATGGAAATAAGAGGCCAAGGGGCCATTCCCTTGACGCGTACCGATCAGAATCTGACCCCACGAGAAATTGAGCAAAAGGCTGCCGAATTGGCCTATTTCTTGCGTGTACCAATTGAAGTTTTTTGAAAAATGAAGTTCAGAATGAATTTTGTTCGTAGCAAGAGGGATAAAACTGAAATGAAAGAATAGTCTTTTTTATAGACCATAGTAATAGTATAATAACTTAACTGGAATTTCTTCAGAATGCTCATTTGACCCAAAGCAGACGTATACGGAACAGCCAGAAAACTTTCTTTGTCCGAAATTTTGATCCGTATGTAAATCAACTGCACAGTAACAAAAAAAAGTGGATTCTTTGTTATTTTCTTTCTGTATTATTTCGAAATTCAAGGATTAACTAATAAATCACAAATCAAAAACTAAAAAACAGGGAATGGATTCATAATAGTATGCATATGACTTGTAATAGAACTTATGTTTGATATAAATATTAGTAGTGTAGAGAGTTAACGAATGAAGTGAGTTCATTAAAAAATAAAAGACGAAAAAATGGAAAAAAAGAAAGCATTCATTCCCCTTCTATATCTTGCATCTATAGTATTTTTGCCCTGGTGGATCTCTCTTTCATTTAATAAAAGCCTAGAATCTTGGGTTACTAATTGGTGGAATACTGGTCAATCCGAAATTTTTTTGAATGATATTCAAGAAAAGAGTATTATAAAAAAAGTTCTAGAATTAGAGGAACTCTTTCTCTTGGACGAAATGCTAAAGGAATACCCAGAAACACATCTACAAAAGCTTCGTATCGGAATCTACAAAGAAACGATCCAATTGATCAAGATGCACAATGAGGATCGTATCCATATGATTTTGCACTTCTCGACAAATATAATCTGTTTCGTTATTCTAAGTGGTTATTCTATTCTTGGTAATGAAGAACTTGTTATTCTTAACTCTTGGGTTCAAGAGTTCCTATATAACTTAAGCGACACAATAAAAGCTTTTTCTATTCTTTTATTAACTGATTTATGTATAGGATTTCATTCACCCCATGGTTGGGAACTAATGATTGGTTCTGTCTACAAAGATTTTGGATTTTCTCATAACGATCAAATTATATCCGGTCTTGTTTCCACTTTTCCAGTCATTCTTGACACAATTTTAAAATATTGGATCTTCCGTTATTTAAATCGTGTATCTCCCTCACTTGTAGTGATTTATCATTCAATGAATGACTGAAAAATATAATGTTTGTTACTTTGTACATAAGTAAAACATTCAAAATTGTACTTATTCCTTCTACCCATCGCGAAGGATGCCTCCTATATTCGAGTAACTTTATTTCAGTAAATAGCAGAATCATGGATAGGGAACTATACTAGGGACCTACCTAATTTTATTGTAGAAATTTTTGGGCTCAATGATTGGACCATGCAAACTAGAAATACCTTTTCTTCGATAAAGGAAGAGATTACTCGATCTATTTCCGTATCACTCATGATATATATAATAACTTGGGCACCCGTTTCAAATGCATATCCCATTTTTGCACAACAGGGTTATGAAAATCCACGAGAAGCAACACCGGCCGTATTGTCTGCGCCAACTGCCATTTAGCTAATAAGCCCGTGGATATCGAGGTTCCACAAGCGGTACTTCCTGATACTGTATTTGAAGCAGTTGTTCGAATTCCTTATGATATGCAACTGAAACAAGTTCTTGCGAATGGTAAAAAGGGTGGTTTGAATGTGGGGGCTGTTCTTATTTTACCCGAGGGGTTTGAATTAGCCCCCCCCGATCGTATTTCTCCCGAGATTAAAGAAAAGATGGGCAATCTTTCTTTTCAGAGCTATCGTCCCACTAAAAAAAATATTCTTGTGATAGGTCCTGTTCCTGGTCAGAAATATAGTGAAATCACCTTTCCTATTCTTTCCCCGGACCCTGCGACTAAGAAAGATGTTCACTTCTTAAAATATCCCATATACGTAGGCGGGAACAGGGGAAGGGGTCAGATTTATCCCGACGGGAGTAAGAGTAATAATAATGTTTATAATGCTACAGCAGCAGGGATAGTAAGCAAAATAATACGAAAAGAAAAAGGAGGATATGAAATAACCATAGTGGATGCAGCGAATGGGCGTCAAGTGGTTGATATTATCCCTCCAGGACCAGAACTTCTTGTTTCAGAGGGCGAATCCATCAAACTTGATCAACCATTAACGAGTAATCCTAATGTGGGAGGATTTGGTCAGGGAGATGCGGAAATCGTCCTTCAAGATCCATTACGTGTCCAAGGCCTTTTGTTCTTTTTTGCATCTGTTATTTTGGCACAAATCTTTTTAGTTCTTAAAAAGAAACAGTTTGAGAAGGTTCAATTGTCCGAAATGAATTTCTAAATCTGGGGATTTATCAAATAAAGTTCGTAAAAAAAACCAAATTCTTGTTGGCAATTCTATAATTTAATTATGTATGATCAAAAAATTATGAAAAACTTTTTCCCTTGTTTTTTTTTTTATTCTTTTTCGACCCTATTTCGGTAATTACTTGTACCGCATTACTAGTCATAGTATGGATATTATATTGTCAGGAAGACTATTTTACCTCTTCTTTATTTCTTTGTTTTTTACAATACAAATAGGAGCGGTATTATTATGATTATTATGTCACTGGTGCCAGATTGAAATGTCATTGAATGTGTCTATTTTTATTCTAATAGAATAAAAATAGAGTAGATATTAAAAATAAGATAAGTAAATGGAGAATAGAAAAAAAATGAAGGGAACAAAGGATTCTAGAAGGAATTATGCATCTTTCTAGTATTCGATACCAGAAAAATTCCTTTTCTTGTTCTGGTGTCGAAATAATAAACTAATGAATTATTCTTGATCCCGTTCGTCAAAGATCTCTATTCTTAGTTTCAATTTTTCCCGGTTTATCAGAACCTTTTTTTCGATTTATTACATAAGTAGTGAACAAATTCAATGAATTTTTCAATTCTATTTTATATTAAAATAACTATAGAAAATTCTATTAGTATATTTTAATCTATTTAAAGGGTTTGTGATATCTGATCGATAGAAATATAATATTGTTATATTGGGATTGTATCATCCAGAAAGAGGGAATCGAGTGATTCTCTCTTTCTTTTTTTCGCTTTGAAATGAAAGTATCGACCGATACGATCGCGAAAGAGATGGTCTGAATCAATTTTTTTTTTTGAAGCAATTCAGAATCAGAAAGAAATGAAGTTTTTTGAAAAAATAGGAAAGATCCATTTTTTCATTTATATGAATAAATTAGTCTAATTCTAATTAGTAAGAGCTCAACGGGACCTACCCCCTCTTTTTTTCTGATTTGAGGGGGATCCTGTTGAGTTCTTACGCTTTCATGTCTCCAACTCAGTTCATCCGATTATTACAGAGATGAACCTAAGCCGGAATATGAACCATAAAAGAAAATACCAACTAAACCGATCACAGGAATACCAGTTACAGTACCGATTATCCAAAGAGGAATCCTTCCAGTAGTCTCGGCCATTTGTCCCACTTCCCTCCCCATTTCATCAAGTGGTCGTGCTAGAGACAGAAACAGTCATAGATAATTATGAGATGATATCCTTCCGAATGGGATAAGATAATTCGTACTATTATTTAGTATTTTCTTTTATTTAATTGAAGAAATAATTGGAAAATAAAACAGCAAGTACAAAAATGAGTAATAACCCCCAGTAAAGACTGGTACGATTCAATTCAACATTTTGTTCGTTCGGATTTGATTGTGTCATAGCTCTATAATTCGGATTAGGTTTATCGTTGGATGAATTGCATTGCTGATATTGACCCTAAAAAAGAAACGGTAGGTACAGCTAGTCCGTGAACAGTTAACCATCGCACTGTAAAAATAGGATAAGTTTTTATCGATAGTCATTTGGTCCTCCTAAAAAGATCTACTAAATTCATCGAGTTGTTCCAAAGAATCAAAACGGCCAGTTATTAATGGAATTCCTTGTCGGCTCTCTGTAAAATACTCATTTGGACGAGGGCTTCCAAAAACATCGTAAGCTAAACCCGTGCTGACGAATAACCAACCTGCAATGAATAGAGAAGGTATAGTAATGCTATGAATGACCCAGTATCGAATACTGGTGATAATATCAGCAAAAGAACGTTCTCCTGTGCTTCCAGACATGCCGAGCTCCACATATTCTTGTACAGTCAAAAGGGGGATCGATTCCGTAAAAGATGAGATCAGTAAATGGAAATTAACTGAAATTTTATCTTTGTAAGATCGTCAATATTGTACCGAGGGTGTTTTTAGAGTATACCGAATCAGTATAGCTATCCTTCTTCTGACGCAGCAACGCAATTTCACAATAAGTATCAAAATGAAGCACTAAAACTAAATAATATAATTTGTTTCTTCTTTTCTTGCTGCTTGTCGATGTAGAATCATATACCATTCATTCAATAGAAAATTCTGAAAATGCCTGTCTGTAGTATTAAGGATTCTATCGGTTATTGGCTTCGGGCTAGAAAGCGAAGATTGGGTAAAATGTGAATCCGACTGGTTGGTTTATAATAATTTAGGAAGCAGATTCTAATAGTCCCAAAATTCAATGAAATTAGACGTGAAATCTCGAAATATTTCTTTTGTGTTTGTAGTTATATTTTTGTTTGAATCTTTTTTTATTTTAAGGAATTGGTTAGTCGTCCAGTAACAAGTAACAGTAGTACATAGGATTCGATGAACGAAACAGAACAACGAATAGAAGAATAATAAATATTCGTAATGCACGCATTATTGTTTTATATTAGACTCAAACGATCGTTCTTCAACTAATTAGAAGAATGTTTTTAATATGGAAAGAATAAGAATAAATGGAGAACCTAGTTTCGAGTGATCTGATCGTGCGATACTTTTTTTCTTTTTAAAAAAGATTTTATGGAAATGAACCCACTACATAAAATCTAATTAGTGGGAATACAATTTCATAAATAAAGGGCATTATAAGGTCATTCATTCTTCAGCGATTCAAAGAGCATTTCATTTTTGGAATCAAGTTACACAACATAGTTTATTTATTATTTTTCTTTTTTTTTTTTTTTTTTCTTTCTAATTATTTAGAATCCATTTAATAGATTTATATATTTACTAGATTTATATATTAAATTATTGTTTATAAATTCTTTATAATAAGAATATTTGTTTTGAAAACTCAAGAGTTGTTCAATGAATCCCTTGATTCCGAATTGCGGGATAGAGAGACAGATGATGAATTGATTTCTTACCTATGTCACAAGATTTTTGTTAGTATCATCTATAATCATAATAATAGATGAATCAAAAACTTTCAATTGAATATATTTTTTCAATTAGTATTTTTACTTATCCATCCGCGTATCTTTCAAAAATAGAAACTTAGGGAAGTGCTTTATAAACATATGGATAAAAATAACGTATTTCATTTAGCCTCGTCATGCCTACTATCACTAGTTATTTCGGTTTTCTACTAGCAGTTTTAACTATAACCTCAGCTCTATTTATCGGTCTGAACAAGATACGACTTATTTGATTAAAATTCATTGAATGCACAATTCAAAAAAAAGAAAGATTTCGGTGTTATTCAATATATTCTATATATTGTAGAGTTCTTTACCTTGTCAATTCAATTTCGAATTCTTGGTCATTGAGATTCATGGGCAATACCGATTAATATTTTAAGGATAGATATTACCTCTCCTTTTCCTCGTTCAACTAAATTGAAATGATTGAAGTTTTTCTATTTGGAATCGTATTAGGTCTAATTCCTATTACTTTGGCTGGATTATTTGTGACCGCATATTTACAATACAGACGGGGGGATCAGTTGGACCTTTGATTAATTAACAGTTCTTTTTTTTGATTGACCCCCTACTTGCTTTATAGGAGGTAAAATTTTGATTTCTGTTGAATTATTTCAGTATCATTTTGATTTAACAACAACAAGAATCGAATCACGCTCTATAGGATTTGAACCTACGACATCGGGTTTTGGAGACCCGCGTTCTACCGAACTGAACTAAGAGCGTTTTATTATCAAACTAAAAGCAACCCGAATATATCTTCGATACATATATTATCATAGAGAATATCATAAAATTAAATAAAAAAAGATTGATTCGATATATGTATGTTCAATTTTTATGGATCTCAATTGATTCCTCGTTACTGTTCAGAAGATAAGTAATAGGTAGGGATGACAGGATTTGAACCCGTGACATTTTGTACCCAAAACAAACGCGCTACCAAGCTGCGCTACATCCCTTTCAATTGGTCTACAGTGTTATTGTAGAGAATCCCTGTCTTGTTTTCCACATTTTTTATTTATTTCCTCCATTGGTATACACAAATTATCTTGCCATTTCTTCTTTTTTGTCTCATATCATATATAAAATATAATAAAAATAATAAAAAGACTTATATACGTATGAAATAATAAATATTAAATCCGCCGTAAAGAAAAATGAATATTTGGGGTGGGGCGGAAAGCTACATATTTTTTTTAATAAAAAAGGGAATATCTACCGAATTGAACTGTTGTACATTTCAATTTGAATTAGGAATTCCGCGGACAATACAAGCGGTTATTAACTATATATACATTTGATGGTATGTAATACCAGTATGTATTACAAATTACTATAAAGTAGGAGGGTTTTCAATGCGAGATCTAAAAACATATCTCTCCGTGGCACCGGTAGTAAGTACTATATGGTTCGGGGCTTTAGCGGGTCTATTAATCGAGATCAATCGTTTATTCCCGGATGCGTTGGTATTCCCGTTTTTTTCATTCTAGTTATTGACTTGGGAAGGGGTGAAGAAGATTAGAAAAACAATCAAATATCTTTGACTAATCCCCTTCCCCCTTCTTTTTTTTAGAGTTTTTAGACTTAGAATAAGTTAGAAAGAATCAAAATGGATTCAACCTCAGTCAAACTCGGACGCGGCGCCAGGTTCAAATTTAATTAATAAAAGAGTGAGAACGAAAATGAAAATGTGATGGCTAGGGCAACAATATCATACAAAATACTTAAATGAAAAACTGTACTGCGATTCTAAATTTAGAAATTATTGTATTACTATATTTTAATATTTGATTGTAACGAAATCTTTCATAATTTTATTTCGAGTTACCAATTTTTCTTTTTTTCTTCATTTTGGATCGGAAAATGGAAGAGTTGCGTGAATCAAAAATCCAAGGGAGGTTCATGGCCAAGGGTAAAGATGCCCGAGTAACTGTTATTTTGGAATGTACTCGTTGTGTTCGAAACGGTGTTAATAAGGAATCAATAGGGATTTCCAGATATATTACTCAAAAGAATCGACACAATACGCCTAGTCGATTGGAATTGAGAAAATTCTGTCCCCGGTGTTACAAACATACGATTCATGGGGAGATAAAGAAATAGATCGAACCGATCGGCTGTGTGTCACCCTTTTCCAATCCAAGGAAGATGAAAAATTACATATATTAGACATATTTTAGATTTAAATATAAACAAACCAAATCCTATTTCGATCGGATCTAAAATGATTTAGAATTAAGAAATAGGATTTTCGGGATAAGGAATAAAAAAACCATGGATAAATCCAAGCGACTCTTTCTTAAATCCAAACGATCTTTTCGTAGGCGTTTGCCCCCGATTCCATCGGGGGATCGAATTGATTATAGAAACATGAGTTTAATTAGTCGATTTATTAGTGAACAAGGAAAAATATTATCTAGACGGGTAAATAGATTGACCTTAAAACAGCAACGCTTAATTACTATTGCTATAAAACAAGCTCGTATTTTATCTTTGTTACCTTTTCTTAATAATGAGAAACAATTTGAAAGAAGCGAGTCGACCGCTAGAACTATTGGTCTTAGAACCAGGAATAAATAGACTTAGCTTACTCTTTAATTGAATTAAAATTCTAATCCAAACTCAACCGCAGATTGATTCTTTGTTCGAAAAATCCGAAAATCTAGATTCGATTGTCGTGTCGTAAGAAAAAGAAAGAATAGTGGAAGAAGAATAAATCGTTTTTTTTTTATTGAACATATTTGCTCATTTTGACCACTTTATCATATTTTATCATACTAATTTCTACTCTACCTTCTCGGAGTTCATTCTCCAGAGAACTCCATTTTAAGCATTCCGCTGGATTCTTTGCAATCTTCGTATTTTATGATCTCATTGGAAATCATATAAAGACAATTTCTATTTAATATCGCGATTTGGGCAAGTATTTTACGATTAAGAAGCAACTGCCTCTTGTACAGATTGTGTATGAATCTACTATAACTGTAGTCTACCTTATTAGATCGAATTACTGCATTTATTCGAGCGATCCACAACTGTCGAAAATTTCTTTTTTGCCTACCTCTATCCCGATAAGCTGAAGCCAAAGCTCTTATTTTCTGTTGAGTAATAGTTCGAGTAAGTCTTGAATGAGCCCCTCGAAAGCTTGATGCAAATAAACGAATTTTTGTTCTACGTCTCCGAGCTATATATCCTCGTTTAATTCTAGTCATTGAATAAATGAAACTTTGATGAATAACTAATGGATTTCCTTTCTTTCAGTTATTCCTTTCTCCTTTCCTAGTCTATTAATAACAAAACGTATTTTTCCAATGTATAAAATAAAAATTCCAATGGCTTTTGCTACTATAACCTTCCCGACCACTATTTCTTTTTTTGTTCTAATCACCCCAAAATACGAAATAGTATTTTTACTAGGTATAAAAAACAAAAATAGAGTAAATAAATAAAAATAGAAATGGATAAAGAAATAGTGGGTTCCTTCGTTTCTATGGTTACTTCTTAAACGGTGAGGTCCTCTCTATACACCGGAGCTCCTTCTTTTATTTCATCAATGTTATTGTTAACTTGTACAGTTCACCCTCTTTGGCTCTACCCATGAATTATCTAGTAATCGGTCTTTCACAACGAGATCTACCTATACAGTAACGGTATTTAATTATGAAGATTGGTTGGGTAGCTGACCCTCTTAGTCCGTTCTTGGAAGAATAAGGCTATAATCCTTCTGTTAAATAGGATTTCCTCTGCTTAATGGATAAGCATTTGTTACCAATGGGGAATTCTTTCTCATCTAAAATTGAAAATAGAGATGATTGGATTTGCACCAATAGAAACCATAAATTTGATACACAATAAAAGGATACGATAAATCTTTGTTTATTTATTTTCGGTAGTGAACGGATTTCTTCCATTCATTCTATCCTATTCACTGTACTTATAACTGATACGGGAAAAATTTTGTACTTTCTTTTGTCCCGGTCCATGGTCTAAACGAGTCGCACATACACCCTAGTACATGTTCCTCGACGCTGAGGGCATCCCCGAAGGGCGGGCGATTTGGTGACATTTCTGATTGGCTGTCTTGTGTTTCTAATAAGTTGTTTAATAGTTGGCATGTTGAATTGTATACATAATGAGTTGGTTTAGATCAATCCTAACCGGATGATTATGAATTACTTCTATATTCGATATTAATAATTAATATGATTAATAGTAATATATTAACCCCGGTAAAAAGAGAAAATCGAAAATTTCGGATTTTTGCGTGAAATACCTGCTATTTGTTATTCAACCGCTACAAGATCAACAATTCCATGAGCTTGGGCTTCTGTTGCTGACATAAAAACATCCCTTTCCATGTCTTCGGATATAACCCATAAGGGTTTGCCTGTTCTTTGTACATAAACCCTTGTGAGGATTTCGCGCAGCCTCAGTAGTTCTTTCGCTTCCAGGATAAATTCTACCGTTTGTGCCTCATAAAAAGAACTAGCAGGTTGATGGATCATTACCCTGATGATTTAATAAATGGTTTTCTCTATCTTACATCATTATCATGATGAGTCAAAGATAATAAAAAAAAGATAGGATTAACAACCGTACAGGCATCCTTTGTGCAGTGCATACGGCTCCACAATGGAATTCATTTTTACCTTCCAGCGAAGGAATAGAAAATATAGGATCTAGCAGACCCAGAGCAGTAAATGATCCAATAACCACCCTTCCTTTTTTTTAGTAATTTCAAAATACTATGATGGTTCCGTTGCTTTATGATTTCGTTTGTTATTCAGCAATCCCAAAGTTTCTTTTTTTTATTTTTTTTCTTAAAAATAAATATTTCGTAGTCTTTCATAACAGAAATATTGTTAAGAGTCTTCCGTCGTGAAAACAAAAAAGTTTGTGACGCTGAAAGAGGCCTCCGCGATAAATCAGCCTACAATCGGAAATGCCTTTTATCTCATACTACTCTTTCGATACATAACCTAATGGTTTAGAAAAAAAAAATTCTCATATCGAATTCAAAGTGCCATGCTATTATTACTTAATATTTTATATGGCGAAGGCATAGTTTTCTTTTTGTCTAAAAAAAACTCATTGGCGCCGAGCGTGCGGGAATGCTAGACGTTTGGTAATTTCTCCTCCGACTAGAATAAAAGATCCCATTGAAGCGGCTAATCCCATGCATATTGTCTGTACATCTGGTTGCACAAATTGCATAGTATCATAAATACCTAATCCGCTTATTACCCCTCCACCGGGAGAGTTTATAAATAAATACAGATCTTTGGTATCATCCTCCATACTGAGATATACCATAAGACTAATAAGTTGATTCGAAATATCACTATCAACCTCTTGGCCTAAAAAAAGTAATCTTTCTCGATAAAGTCGGTTGATTAGGATAAAATTGTATCCCTTAAGAACCGTACGGGCACCTTTTGATGCATACGGTTCAAAAAAAATAGCGAAAAAAGAATCAATGTTTAGATTTTAGCCTTCTTTAGAGGACTCTTTCTAACTTCTAATGAAGGGGCTTTTTCTTACCTTCCATTTTTTTTTCAAAATGGATGAGTTTTGTCCTTTGGCCCGCGGTCGTTTATCTATACTATAAATTTCAATAAATAAAAAAACAATTCATTAAATTTTCAATTTATCGAACTAACTTTTCATTGATATATTGTTTCATCGAGATTCAATTTCAATTCCGATGTCATTTTCTTGTTCCAAAATGGTCTTCTTCAATTCTTTTAGGTTTATGCTCTACTCCGAGTCAAGATCTGCCCGATTTGGATTTGCACATATAGGACAAATGCCCCAATAGCATGGCTTTTTGCTACGACTTCTTTTTTTTTTTCAATTTACTTCATATTACTCGATTGATTAAAAGTTTTCTATCAATGCTATTGATAAATCGAATATGATACAAGTAGTAGTAATCATAGAATAGATAGATTCCAAATTGAGTTTTTTCTAAGCGGAGCCTGGATACTTCATTTTATTAGTACAACCGAGAAAACCATAAATTATTCTAATTGATAATATTAATCTGGATACCCCCCAAAAAATAGATCTAATTGCACTTCACGCTCCAAATTTTTGATGATTAAATCAATCCGTCTTGGGCGAAAGAGAGGATATCTCGATCGGGGGAGAGAACGGGGAAATACCATATGACCCAATATATCTGACAAGTCGCACTATAGGTCAACCCACGATGCGTCTTCCTCTCCGGGACTTCGAAAAGGTACTTTTGGAACACCAATAGGCATTAAAGCAAAGAAAAAAGAATTAAGTACTATAGCTAACTTTGATGTGGAAGCGTAACAACGGGTTTATTGTCTTAATAAATAAGATGGGCCTTTATCAGATTTTATCTTTTAGCATATTTTATACATAGATTTAATAAGTTCATAAAAAAGGAAAACAGAATTAATAAGGGAAACTTCTTCCCGAATAGGTTTTTGAATGATGAACAAGTATGTATACATTCACTCCTATAAAATAGGATCAATTCCCATCTACCATTGCGTATTGGTACTTATCGAGTATAGAATAGATCTGCTTCTTTTTGTTCCTACGAATAGAATCGAATTGTTCCATTATTACTAAAAGAATAGACTAAATATTAATCCTTTCGCCAAGATAATCCCCTCAAAAGGGGAGGTCCGTAGCATAGTTTTTTTTTCTCAGTGCAATAAAGTTACATAGTGTCTATTTTTCCTTGATAAAGGGGTATTTCCATGGGTTTGCCTTGGTATCGTGTTCATACCGTTGTATTGAATGATCCCGGTCGTTTGCTTTCTGTTCATATAATGCATACAGCTCTAGTTGCTGGTTGGGCCGGTTCAATGGCCCTATACGAATTAGCAGTTTTTGATCCCTCTGATCCTGTTCTTGATCCAATGTGGAGACAGGGTATGTTCGTTATACCCTTCATGACTCGTTTAGGAATAACCAATTCATGGGGGGGTTGGAGTATCACAGGAGGGACTATAACGAATCCGGGTATTTGGAGTTACGAAGGTGTGGCCGGAGCACATATTGTGTTTTCTGGATTGTGCTTCTTAGCAGCTATCTGGCATTGGGTGTATTGGGATCTAGAAATATTTTGTGATGAACGTACAGGAAAACCTTCTTTGGATTTGCCGAAGATTTTTGGAATTCATTTATTTCTCTCAGGGTTGGGTTGCTTTGGTTTTGGTGCATTTCATGTAACCGGATTGTATGGTCCGGGAATATGGGTATCCGATCCTTATGGATTAACCGGAAGGGTACAAGCCGTAAATCCTGCGTGGGGTGTCGAAGGGTTTGATCCTTTTGTTCCGGGCGGAATAGCCTCGCATCATATTGCAGCAGGTACATTGGGCATATTAGCGGGCCTATTCCATCTTAGTGTTCGTCCGCCCCAACGTCTATACAAAGGATTACGTATGGGAAATATTGAAACCGTCCTTTCCAGTAGTATCGCTGCTGTATTTTTTGCAGCTTTTGTTGTTGCTGGAACTATGTGGTATGGTTCAGCAACTACCCCGATTGAATTATTTGGGCCCACTCGTTATCAATGGGATCAGGGATACTTCCAGCAAGAAATATATCGAAGAGTTAGTACCGGGTTAGCCGAAAATCAAAGTTTATCAGAAGCTTGGTCTAAAATTCCTGAAAAATTAGCTTTTTATGATTATATCGGGAATAATCCCGCAAAAGGTGGATTATTCAGAGCGGGTTCCATGGACAACGGGGATGGAATAGCTGTTGGTTGGTTAGGACACCCTGTTTTTAGAGATAAAGAAGGGCGCGAACTTTTTGTACGCCGTATGCCGACCTTTTTTGAAACATTTCCGGTTGTTTTGGTAGACGGAGACGGAATTGTTAGAGCCGATGTTCCTTTTCGAAGAGCAGAATCGAAGTATAGTGTTGAACAGGTCGGTGTAACTGTTGAGTTCTATGGCGGTGAACTCAATGGAGTCAGTTATAGTGATCCTGCTACTGTGAAAAAATATGCTAGACGTGCTCAATTGGGTGAAATTTTTGAATTAGATCGTGCTACTTTGAAATCCGATGGGGTTTTTCGTAGCAGTCCAAGGGGTTGGTTTACTTTTGGGCATGCTTCCTTTGCTTTGCTCTTCTTCTTCGGACACATTTGGCATGGTGCGAGAACCTTGTTCAGAGATGTCTTTGCTGGTATTGACCCAGATTTGGACGCTCAAGTAGAATTTGGGGCATTCCAAAAACTTGGAGATCCAACTACAAAAAGAGTCTAGTCTGATACAAGATTGCTCTGTTCTTTTTTTCCTTTATTTTTTGATTTGACATAGATAGGGTACCGGATAAATCTTTATTCGGATTGCTTACTTTTCATTTCTTTGACTCTTGTCTTGGTCTTTTTTTTATCCGTAAAAAGATCCCAATTAAACAGGTATGGAAGCTATAATTGTAAACCGAAATCAAATCTATGGAAGCATTGGTTTATACATTCCTCTTAGTCTCGACTCTAGGAATAATTTTTTTCGCTATCTTTTTTCGCGAACCGCCTAAAGTTCCAACTCCAACTAAAAAGGCAAAATGATTTCTCATTATCTCAATTGAAGTAATGAGCCTCACAATATTGTGAGGCTCATTACTTCAACTAGTCCCCGTGTTCCTCGAATGGATCTCTTAGTTGTTGAGAGGGTTGCCCAAAAGCAGTATATAAGGCATACCCAGTAAAACTTACAAGTAAACCAGATATAGAGATGGCAACTAGGGTTGCTGTTTCCATTATTATATAATTTCAAGACCACAATGGATCTATAATAAGATCATTTATTTACAACGGAATGGTATACAAAGTCAACAGATCTCACTGAATAAAAAAAAATATAGGATTATTTATGGCTACACAAACCGTTGACGATAGTTCTAGATCTGGGCCAAGACGAACTGTTGTAGGGGATTTATTGAAACCATTGAATTCGGAATATGGTAAAGTGGCTCCTGGGTGGGGAACTACACCTTTAATGGGTGTCGCGATGGGTTTATTTGCGATATTCCTATGTATTATTTTGGAGATTTATAATTCTTCCATTTTACTGGACGGAATTTCAAGCAATTAGATTCGATTCACAAGAACCCCTAAATAACTTTTCAATAAAAAGGAAAGTCTAAAGTATGTAGGTTTCTGCTTTTTAGCCCACTATTTTTTGGTAGTTCGATCGTGGAATTTATTTTTTTCTGTATTTCCGGAATATGAGTGTGTGACTTGTTAGAATTGATCCTATGGATACGACAGAGAAGAAGTCGGTCATCTTGATGAAGATGATTTGATCTCGTTGGATATTCAGTCTAGGCTAGTATCTGGAGCACAGAATATATGAAATAGATTCCAAAATATTAGAACAAATATTAGAACTATGATTCATACTTATCAGACCTCGTGGCCGGACTCCGAAACAAGAGTTAGAAGTGATAAATAAAAAAAATTTATTCTTTCGTTTCTACTTATTTTGGTTAAAGGATAAACCTTTCTTTAGCTTTTTTCATTATATTCAGTCATTGAATAAGCATTGAATAAGTGATAATCCAAGGGTTCTTACTCAGGGAATTTTTGAACTTTTTTTGGAAGGTTTTTTATTGAATCATCGTGGTTCTAGTCTGAATCTAAGGTTTTAATTGATTCATAGGGTCTTAACAAGATAATTCCTATCAATAATAAAGAAAACAAGAGTAAAGTCGCATTACATACAAATCAAAGAAAAAAAATAGGTAAATAGAAGATTCAAGAGGCCCCTAATGATCAATATAACTATGAATGAGCCGACTTGATATTTGGGCATTATAACTACAAAGAAGACTTTTCGGATTTTGATTCTTTCGTATCTTGATACAAAAAATTGAATCATAGCATTAAGAAGTTTGAAACTTTTTAGTACACATATCCGTTACGAGCGGTATTTGGGTGTTTCTGTTTGAGCCGTACGAGACGAAATTCTCATATACGGTTCTCAGAGGGGGGGTCCCCTTGGTTTACCTATCTCAATAAAGTGTATGATTGGTTCGAAGAACGTCTTGAAATTCAGGCGATTGCAGATGATATAACTAGTAAATACGTTCCTCCTCATGTCAACATATTTTATTGTCTAGGAGGAATTACGCTTACTTGTTTTTTAGTACAAGTAGCTACGGGGTTTGCTATGACTTTTTACTACCGTCCGACCGTTACTGAGGCTTTTGCTTCTGTTCAATATATAATGACGGAAGCAAATTTTGGTTGGTTAATCCGATCAGTTCATAGATGGTCGGCAAGTATGATGGTCTTAATGATGATCCTGCACGTATTTCGCGTGTATCTTACTGGTGGATTTAAAAAACCTCGTGAATTGACTTGGGTTACAGGTGTGGTTCTGGCTGTATTGACCGCATCCTTTGGTGTAACTGGTTATTCCTTACCTCGGGACCAAATTGGTTATTGGGCAGTCAAAATTGTAACAGGTGTACCGGAAGCTATTCCAGTAATAGGGTCGCCTTTGGTAGAGTTATTACGCGGAAGTGCTAGTGTGGGACAATCTACCTTGACTCGTTTTTATAGTTTACACACTTTTGTATTACCTCTTCTTACTGCCGTATTTATGTTAATGCACTTCCCAATGATACGTAAGCAAGGCATTTCTGGTCCTTTATAGAGAATAGAAATCATAGATTTGTAATTAGTTATTTATGATTACTCAGGGGGGAAGAAGAGTATTTCATTGCTGCAAATATGGATTATTGAAAAATAAGACATGTATTTGGATATTTCCCTTCAACTCCACGAAATTTTATTCGTTATTTTTCAATAATAGTTGAAGGGAATTCTTCGAAGAGAAAATGGATTATGGGAGTGTGTGACTTGAACTATTGATTGGACCGTGTAGATATATGTCTTTTTATCTGCCACATTGGGATTCACAACAAAATGTGTCTTTATTCCAACCACCGCGAAAGCTCCATACAGAGGGTAGGCTGGTTCGCTTGAAGAGAATCTTTTCCATGATCAGACTTGACCATGTCGTGCATGACCAGGCTCCGTAAGATCCATTAGAATAGGTGATATATATGCCATAATACAGATTATGTTTTATCTATTTCACTTACTTAATAGTATGAAAATGCATTCATTTCCTCTGCATTGACTCGATTTATAATACTATCGGAGTGAAACAAGGGATCTAAAGAAGAACATAGGCTAGACTCTATTAGTAACAAGTAAATCCTTTGGATGTAAAAAGTATCAATATTTTTGGGGGCTAAAGCCCCATCGCAAGGTTTGAGAGACCCAGAAAGCACTTGAACATTATCAACTTTGTAAGCCTACTTGGGTATTGAGCATTTATCTGTACGAACTTAATTCCTTGCAATGGATAATTGTAACTCTTGAAAACGGAATCCGCTAAATTTTTTCTTACATTGAATCACTCATTTATTTTATATATGCTTGGATAAGATATCGATTTTTTTTTCTGGATCCAGTTGGTTCGTTTGATTTGTGCTCGAGCCGGATGATGAAAAATTATCATGTCCGGTTCTTTCGGGGGATGGATCCATAATAATTCACCTATCCTAATAACAAAAAAAACCAGATTTGAATGATCCTGTATTAAGAGCTAAATTGGCTAAGGGTATGGGTCATAATTATTACGGAGAACCCGCATGGCCCAATGATCTTTTATATATTTTTCCAGTAGTCATTCTAGGTACTATTGCATGTAACGTGGGCTTAGCGGTTCTAGAACCATCAATGATTGGTGAACCCGCAGATCCATTTGCAACTCCTTTGGAAATATTGCCGGAATGGTATTTCTTTCCCGTATTTCAAATACTTCGTACAGTGCCAAATAAGTTATTGGGTGTTCTTTTAATGGTTTCCGTACCGGCGGGATTATTAACTGTACCATTTTTGGAGAATGTCAATAAATTCCAAAATCCATTTCGTCGTCCAGTAGCGACAACCGTCTTTTTGATTGGTACCGCAGTAGCTCTTTGGTTGGGTATTGGAGCAACATTACCGATTGATAAATCCCTAACTTTAGGGCTTTTTTAAATTGATTCAATTGTGAAATAAATAAAATATCACGATGTGTGTATCTAGGGAATAGTTGCTTCAAAGTGAATTACCCCTAGATACACATATTTAATGAAATTTTTGATTTATTTTGAGTATACGGATTCTGTTAAAGATTCAAACTTCATTTTCGTCTTTTTTTTTTATAAAGTTTTTTTACAACAAAAATCCAATGGATTTCAAATTTATGCAAAATTCTTTTCCATTTCGAGAATGTCTAATATATGTTTTACGTCTTCTATGCGAAAATGTTTGATTTTCATAAGTTCGTCTGGACTATTATTCAAAAGGTCAAATAATGTATGTATATTGCACCTTTTGAGGCAATTATAGATCCTAGGAGGCAATTCTGATTGGTCAATAAAAATATATTTTAATGCTCTTTCTTTTTTCTTTTTTCTTAGTTTCGCCAATTTCTCATGAAAAGTAAAAAGGGGTAAAGTAACTTTTTGTTTATTATTTTTAAAATGGAAGTTTTCTTTTTCTTCTTCCGCATGTAAAAAAGGAATAAATAAATCAATCAAATTCCGAGAGGCTTCATGAAGTGCTTCTTTAGGAGTTAAACTTCCATTGGTCCATATTTCGAGAAAAAGTATCTCTTGTTTTTCATTCCCATTTACATAAGAATGAATACTATGATTAACATTTCGAACAGGCATGAATATAGCATCCATAGGATAACTTGCGTCTTGAAAATTATTTGGGTTTGTATATGATATCCGCGATTCCTCTCGATCTTTAATTCAATACAAAAATTAATTGGTTCCGTTAGGTTAGCTATATGCTGTGTATTATCAACGATTTCCACCGAAGGTGGTAAGATGATGTCTTGAGCAGTTACGCATCCAGGACCCTTGACACAAATAGACGCATCACGAGTTCCATACAGATTACTTCTCAATACAATTTCTTTCAAATTCATTAAAATTTCATGTACTGATTCTTGAATACCGACTATGGTAGAGTATTCATGTGGGATTTTTTCAGATTTTGCACGTGTGATACATGTTCCCTCTATTTCTCCAAGCAAAGCTTTTCGCATCGCAATGCCTATAGTATCCCCTTGTCCCTTCATAAGTGGAGACAGAATAAAGCGTCCATAATAAAGACGCTTACTGTCTGCTCTTGATTCAACACACTTCCACTTTAGTGTCCGAGTCGATACTCTGATTTTCTCTCGAACCATAGTAATATTTTTTGATAAAATCATTGAATTATTTATTTCTCTTGAAATTTCTCTTCAATGTTTATTTTTACACACGTCGTTTTTTAGGGGGCCTACAGCCATTATGTGGCATAGGGGTTACATCCCGTATGAAACTTAATAGTATACCGCTTCTCCGAATAGCTCTTAATGCTGCATCTCTTCCGAGACCGGGGCCCTTTATCATAACTTCGGCTCGTTGCATCCCTTGATCCACTACTGCCCGAATAGCATTTCCTGCTGCGGTTTGGGCGGCAAATGGTGTCCCTCTTCTTGTACCTTTGAATCCACACGTACCGGCGGAGGACCAAGAAATTACCCGACCCCGTACATCTGTAACAGTCACAATTGTATTGTTGAAACTTGCTTGAACATGAATAACGCCCTTTGGTATTCTACGCGTACTTTTACGTGAGCTAATACGTCCATTTCTACGTGAACCGATTCTTGGTATGGGTTTTGCCATATTTTATCATCTCATAAATCTAAGTCAGAGATATATGGATATATCCATTTCATGTCAAAACGGATCCTTTAATTTCTTTTTATGTATATATTGTGGGTGGCCTTTAGGGGTCCTTTTTTTTATAAAGATTATCCTTGTCTTTGTTTATGTCTCGGATTGGAACAAATTACCATAATTCGTCTCCGCCTACGGATCAGGCGACATTTTTCACAAATTTTCCGAATGGAGGCCCTTATTTTCATATTTTTTATTCCTTACCTTAATCTACTTATTGGAAGAAAATAAGTTTCTTGAAATTTTCTATTTCGAATTGGATCTCCCTACAAAAAAAAGAATATTGCACGTGAAAAGACTACTTCACCTAATCATTCGAATCTTTGTTTCGTAGTCTATAAATTATACGCCTTCTGGTCCTGGTTGAATCGTAACAACTTACTGAAATTTTGACTCTCTATTACCTAGTATATGGATAAAACTATGTTGAATCCTTCCTGAAACGTAACCTAGAATTGGATCCTCATTATCTAAACAAACCCAAAACATATCATTGGTAAGTGATTCAGTAATTAAACCTTCAGAAATCCTTTTTTGCTCTTTCATTCCAGACGAAACACCCTTCAAAGTATCAATTAATCAAGGGGGAGTCGTATTATAAACTATAAACCCACCTCTTTTCTTTTTTTTTTTTTTTTTACAAATAGGGAAGTTCTGTGTATAATTCGAATATCATAAAGATTACCATATATAACACAAAATTTCGCCGCCGATTCCCTGTAGTCGAGCTTCTCGGTCTGTCATTATACCCCGAGAAGTAGACAGAATTACAATGCCCATTCCGCCTAAAATTCTAGGAATTTTTTGATAGTTAGAATATATTCGGAGACCAGGTCGACTGATCCGTTTTAAATTTAAAATCGTTTTATATGGTCCTTTCCTATTTCTTCTATGTCGTAGGGTTAAAACCCAAAAATCCTTGTTGCTTTCCCGATGTTTCCTTACGTTTTCAATAAAACCTTCTCGTAAAAGTATTTTAACAATGTTTTCGGTGATGTTAGTAGATGGTATTCGAACCATTCCTTTTCTATTCATGTCAGCATTGCGAATAGAGGTTATTATGTTAGCAATAGTGTCCTTACCCATGATAAACGAAAATTATTGGTTACTTAAATTTTTGATCTAATCAACATTCTTTTTTATTAAATAGTTATGAATTTTAAAAGGTATATACGTGATACACAATCTACTAATTAATTTCATTCAAATAGTATAACTATCTCACGGTCTGTCTCATTTTATAATACTTCAGGTGCTAATGAAATTATTTTAGTGAAATTTAACTGTCTCAATTCTCGGGCAATCGCACCAAAAATTCGAGTTCCTTTTGGATTTCCTTCTTGATCAATAACAACCGCAGCATTGTCATCATATCGTATTATCATACCATTTTCTCGTTTGAGTTCTTTACAAGTACGTACAATTACAGCTCTGATCACTTCTGATCTTTCTAGAGGTGTATTTGGGACGGCTTTCTTGATTACAGCAACAATAACGTCACCAATATGAGCATATCGTCGATTACTAGCCCCTATGATTCGAATACACATCAATTCTCGGGCTCCGCTGTTATCTGCTACATTCAAAAGGGTTTGAGGTTGAATCATATTATTTTGGAATCTTTTCTTTCAATGCAAAGGGCGAAGTAAAAAAAAAAAAAAAGAAATATTGTTTTTCAAAAAAAAAAAAAATAAATCTGCAATTGTTTTTTTTTTCATCTTAAACAAAGATCGCTTTCCTTTGATTCTACATTTCTATCCCGAAGTAATGAATTGGGTTCGTATAGGCATTTTGGATGCCGCTATTGAAATAGCTTTTCTGGCTATATTTTCGGCTACTCCACTCATTTCATAAAGTATTCTACCTGGTTTAACAACAGCTACCCAATATTCGGGGGATCCTTTCCCTGAACCCATACGTGTTTCTGTGGGTCTTAGTGTAACGGGTTTGTCCGGAAATATACGTACCCATATTTTTCCACCGCGTCGTGCATTTCGTGTCATTGCCCTTCGTCCGGCTTCGATTTGTCTCGATGTGATCCAAGCGGGTTCAAGTGCCTGAATAGCGTATCTCCCGAAGCAAATACTATTGCCTCGATAAGATATTCCTTTCATTCTTCCTCTATGGTGTTTACGGAATCTGG
>NW_026123890.1:40000-43364 GCF_025177605.1 Cucumis melo
CACTTCGTTTCTTTTTGTCCAAGTTACTTGTTTTTTTGTCCAAGTTTCTTCTCTTTTTGTCTAACTCACTTCCTTTTTTCTTTGTGAGTTTCGGGGAATATCCCCCTTCATAGGTCCGAGATCCACATCTATGAATTGAAAGGTCCGAATGATCAACTCTGCAATCAGTTGTTAGAATCAATAGGTCTTCAAATCGTTCATTTGAAAAAATTGAAACCCTTCTTATTGGATTGATCATTATACTTCCCAAAAATCGAAATTCTTGATCAATGGAGGAACAATATCACCATTTTTGTTCAATAAGATACCAAAGTGGATGATTGACTCATTCCATACTAGAAATAATCGCAGGAAATCCTTTGATAACACGGATTCCTATTTCTCAATGATATCCCACGATCAAGACAATTGGCTAAATCCCGTGAAACCATTTCATAGAAGTTCATTGATATCTTCTTTTTATAAAGCAACTCGACTTCGATTCTTGAATAATCCACATCACTTCTGCTTCTATTGTAACAAAAGATTCCCTTTTTATGTGGATTATGTGGAAAAGGCCCGTATCAATAATTATGATTTTACGTATGGACAATTCCTCAATATCTTGTTCATTCGCAACAAAATATTTTCTTTGTGCGGCGGTAAAAAAAAACATGCTTTTTTGGAGAGAGATACTATTTCACCAATCGAGTCACAGGTATCTAACATATTCATACCTAACGATTTTCCACAAAGTGGTGACGAAAGGTATAACTTGTACAAATCTTTCCATTTTCCAATTCGATCCGATCCATTCGTTCGTCGAGCTATTTACTCGATCGCAGACATTTCTGGAACACCTCTAACAGAGGGACAAATAGTCAATTTTGAAAGAACTTATTGTCAACCTCTTTCAGATATGAATCTATCTGATTCAGAGGGGAAGAACTTGCATCAGTATCTCAATTTCAATTCAAAACATGGGTTTGATTCACACTCCATGTTCTGAGAAATATTTACCATCCGAAAAGAGGAAAAAACGGAGTCTTTGTCTAAAGAAATGCCTTGAGAAAGGGCAGATGTATAGAACCTTTCAACGAGATAGTGCTTTTTCAACTCTCTCAAAATGGAATCTATTCCAAACATATATGCCATGGTTCCTTACTTCGACAGGGTACAAATATCTAAATTTGCTATTTTTAGATACTTTTTCAGACCTATTGCCGATACTAAGTAGCATCCAAAAATTTGTATACATTTTTCATGATATATATGATCCATGCATAATATCATGGCGAATTCTTCAGAGAAAATTGTGTCTTCTACAATGGAATCTGATAAGTGAGATTTCGAGTAAGTGTTTACCTAATCTTCTTCTGTCCGAAGAAATGATTCATCGAAATAATGAGTCACCATCGATATCGACACATCTGAGATGGCCCAAATGTTCGGGAGTTCCTCTATTCAATCCTTTTCCTTCTTCTTATTGCTGTATATCTCGTTCGTACACATCTTCTCTTTGTTTCTCGAGCCTATAGTGAGTTACAGACAGAGTTCGAAAAGGTCAAATCTTTGATGATTCCATCATACATGATTGAGTTGCGAAACTTCTGGATAGGTATCCCAGGAATTCTTTCTGGTTAAAGAATCTCTTTCTAGTTGCTCTGGAACAATTAGGAGATTCTCTAGAAGAAATATGGGGTTCCTGCTTCTGGTGGCAACATGCTATGGGGTGGCGGTCCCGCTTATGGGGTCAAATCAATACGTTCGAAGAAGAAAGATTGGAATATCAATCTCATCGATCTCATAAGTATCATACCAAATCCCATCAATCGAATCGCTTTTTTCGAGAAATACGAGACATCTAAGTCATACAAGTAAAGAGATATATTCATTGATAAGAAAAAATGTGAACGGTGATTGGATTGATGAGAAAATCCAATCCTGGGTCTCGAACAGTGATTCGATTGATGATAAAGAAAGAGAATTCTTGATTCAGTTCTCCACCTTAACGACAGAAAAAAGGATTGATCAAATTCTATTGAGTCTGACTCATAGTGATCATTTATCAAAGAATGACTCTGGTTATCAAATGATTGAACAACCGGGAGTAATTTACTTACGATACTTAGTTGACATTCATAAAAAGTATCTAATGAATTATGAGTTCAATACATCCTGTTTAGCAGAAAGACGGACATTCCTTGCTCATTATCAGACAATCACTTATTCACAAACCTCGTGTGGGGCTAATAGTTTTTCATTTCCCATCTCATGGAAAACCCTTTTCGCTCCGCTTATTAGCCCCTCCCCCCCCTCTAGGGGTATTTTAGTGATAGGTTCTATAGGAACTGGACGATCCTATTTGGTCAAATACCTAGCGACAAACTCCTATCTTCCTTTCGTTACAGTATTTCTGAACAAGTTGCTGGATAAGAAGCCTAAGGGTTTTCTTATTGATGATAGTGACGATATTGATGATAGTGACGATATTGATGATAGTGGCGATATTGATGATAGTGACGATATCGACCGTGACCTTGATACGGAGCTGGAGCTTCTAACTATGATGAATGCGCTAACTAAGGATATGATGCTGGAAATAGACCGATTTTATATCACCCTTCAATTCGAATTAGCAAAAGCAATGTCTCCTTGCATAATATGGGATTCCAAACATTCATAATCTGTATGTGACTGAGTCGAATTACTTATCCCTTGGTCTATTAGTGAACTATCTCTCCAGGGATTTTGAAAGATGTTCCACTACAAATATTCTTGTTATTGCTTCGACCCATATTCCCCAAAAAGTGGATCCCCGCTCTAATAGCTCCGAATAAATTGAATACATGCATTAAAATACGAAGGCTTCTTATTCCACAACAACGAAAGCACTTTTTCACTCTTTCATATACTAGGGGGATTTCGCTTGGAAAAGAAAATGTTCCATACTAATGGATTCGGTTTCCATAACCATGGGTTCCAATGTACGAGATCTTGTAGCACTTACCAATGAGGCCCTATCGATTAGTATTACGCAGAAGAAATCAATTATAGACACTAATATAATTCAATCTGCTCTTCATAGACAAACTTGGGATTTGCTATCCCAGGTAAGATCGTTTCAGGATCATGCGATCCTTTTCTATCAGATAGGAAGGGCTGTTGCACAAAATGTACTTCTAAGTAATTGCTCCATAGATCCTATATCTATCTATATGAAGAAGAAATCATGTAACGAAGGGGGTTCTTATTTGTACAACTGGTACTTCGAACTTCAAACGAGCATGAAGAAATTAATGATACTTCTTTATGTTTTGATTTGTTCTGCCGGATTGGTCGTTCAAGACCTTTGGTCTCTACCCGGACCCGATGAAAAAAATGG
>NW_026123891.1:12500-24248 GCF_025177605.1 Cucumis melo
ATTCCTACTAATACTAATATCAACTATACTGATGAGTCTGAGGACTCAGATCAAATTTCTCTGATACGCTATTCCTACCAATCGGATTTTCGTCGAGAGCTAATCAAAGGCTCTATGCGTGCTCAACGACGTAAAACATTTATTGGGAAACTGTTTCAAAAACGTGTACATTCTTTTCTTTTTTTTGACAGAGTAGCCAAATCTCGTTTTTTTGATATTCCTGGTCTAATGAAAAAACTTTTTAGACCTTGGATATGGACAAACACAGAATTGACTATTTCGAATAATAGAGAAGAAACGAGAAGCGAAAATATGCAAAAAAGTAGAAAGTTGTTGAAAAGCACCTTAGAAGAAAGACGTATAGAAATAGGAGAACTCTGGGATAGCATTCGATTTGCTCAAGTAATAAGAGGTTCTTTGTTAATAACTCAATCAATTATTAGAAAATATATTGTCTTACCCTCATTGATAATAGCTAAAAACCTTACCCGTATGCTATTATTTGCAGTTCCTGACTGGTATGAGGATTTTCAAAATTGGAATAAAGAAATTCATATAAAGTGCACATATAATGGTATTCCATTATCAGAAAACGAATTTCCAAAAAATTGGTTAACAGACGGTATTCAAATAAAGATCTTATTTCCTTTTCGTCTGAAACCGTGGCCCAAATCTAGGTTAGAATCCCCTGATTCAATAAAAAAGAAAAGGGATTTTTCTTTTTTAACAATTTTGGGAATGGAAACTGACCTTCCTTTTGGTACTGGCACAAGAAACCTTTCGTTTTTTGAACCCGAGTTAATAACCGAAAGAGCAAAAAATTTAAAAAACTGGACAAAGATGTGTATTGGAAGACTTTTAAGAACAAAGTTGTTTATAAAAATTTTCAAAGAAATTATAAATTTTTCAAAAGAAAAAAAAAAAGAGGTCACCGAAAACATTTTATTTATAAAGATAAAAGAAGGAATAAAAGCACTTTTACAAAGAACCCCAATTCCATTATTTCAATTGAAAGAAATATACAAGTTGAATCAAGCTAAAAACGAAAAAAATTCGATAATAAGTAATCGAATGATCCAAGACTCGTCCATTGTAATTAGTTCTATGGATTGGACAAATTTTTCATTGAGAGAAAAAAAAATGAAAGATTTGACTGATAGAACAAACACCATACTAAAAAAAATTGAAAAAATTAGAAAAGACACGAAACAAGAGTTGCTAAATACAGAAATTAGTCCTAACAAAATAAGTTATGATGATAAAATATTTGAATCTCAGAAAAATATTTTAAAGATATTAAAAAAAAGAAATGTACGATTAATTCGTAAATCGCATCATTTTCTAAATTTTTTTGTTGAAAAATATCTATGTATATGTTTTCAACGTATGATTAATATGCCGAGGAATGGCCAACTTTTTATTGAATCAATAAAAAAAAAATTTACTAAATCCATTTTCAATAATGAATCAAATCAAGAAAGAATTGATAAAACAAATCAAAGTATAATTGACTTTATTTCAACTATCAAAAAGTCACTTTCCAATATTACTAATAAGAATGGAAAGATCTTTTTGGACTTATCATACTTGTCGCAAGCATATTTATTTTACAAATTATCACAAACACAAATTATTAATTTATCTAAGTTAAGACCTGTCTTTCAATATCACGGAACATCTCGTTTTCTTAAGAATGAAATAGAGGATTATTTTGTTGAAGTTGTTGGAGCACACGAAATATTACATTCCGACCTAAAACAAAATAATCTTGAAAATTCTGGAATGAGAAATCAATGGAAAAACTGGTTAAGGGGTCATTATAACTTGGATTTATATCCGATTAGATGGTCAAAATTACTCCCCCAAAAATGGCGAAATAGAGTTAAGCAAGATCGTAAAAATAAAGATTTTAACCAATGTTTTTCAGATGAAAAAAACCGATTAATTGCTTACAAAAAACAAAATCATTTTGAAATAGACGACTCATTACCGAATAAAAAAGATAAGAAAATAAAAAAATATATATATGATTGTTTATCATATAAATCTATTAATTATGAAGATAATAAAGATTCATATATTGTTGAATTACCAGTAGAAGTAAAAAATAATCAAGAAAGTTCTTATAAGTACAACACGGATAAATGTAAATTTATTGATATACTGACTGATATCCTTATCAATAATTATCTACGAGAAGATGATATTATAGATCTGGAAAAAACTATGGATAGAAAATATTTTGATTGGAGAATGCTGCATTTTTCTATTAAAAATAAGGTCGATATTCGATCCTGGATCCATATTGAGGCTGACACGAACAGTAAAAAAAATACTAAAACTGGGGTTAATCATTTTCAACTAATTAAAAAAATAAATAAGAAACATTTGTTTTATCTGACAATTAATCAAGATAAAAAAAGCAACCGATCCAACAAAAAAAAACAAACTTTTTTTGATTGGATGAGAATGAATGAAGAAATACTAAGTGGTTCCAGATCGAATTTGAAACGTGGGTGGGTCTTTCCAGAATTTTTGATACTTTATAATGCATATAAGATTAATCCATGGCTGATACCAATCAAATCACTTCTTTTTAATTTGAATGGAAATGAAAAAAAATTGAATGGAAATGAAATTTTTAGTAAAAAAAAAAAACTCATTGAAAAGAAAAAAGGATCTCTTTTTCTATCAGCGAAGGAAAAAACTTTTGAATTAGAAAATGGAAATAAAGCAGAAAAGGAATCTGTGGCCAAAGAGGATCTTGACTCAGTTCACTCAAACCACAAAAAAAATCTTCAAGAAGATTCTGCGGTAGCAGATAGGAGAAAACGTATAAATCAAAACCAATACGCGAAAAAGATGAGCAAGGAGTTTGAGTTGTTACTAAAAAAATATTTTCGTGTTCAATGCAGATGGGATGGTTCGGCATACGTAAATAAAAAAATTTTCAATAACATCAAAATATGTTGTCTCCTGGTTAGACTGCTAGATCCCAAACAAATTTATATATCCTCTATTCAAAATGGCAACCTGAGTCTGGATATTCTGCTATCTTCGAAGGGCTTGATTCTTTCAGAATTAATTAGAACTGGAATACTTATTATAGAACCCATTCGTCTGTCTGTAAAAAATGATGGAAAATTTATTATGTCTCAAACCATAGGTATTTCATTAGTTCATAAGAATAAGTACCAATTTAATCAAAAATATCAAGAAAAAGGCTATCCTTATAAGAGGAGTTTTTGCTGAATCCATTGCAATACCTCAAAAAAATGACTGAAAATAGAACCAGCAATTATTATGATTTGCTTGTTCCGGAAAATATCTTATCCCCTAGAGGTCGTAGAGAGTTTAGAATTCTAATTTGTTTCAATTCTGGGAATAAAAATGATATCCAGAGAAATACAGCATTTTACAATGGAAATAAGGTGAAAACAGATGATCAAGTTTTAGATAAAACAAGCAAACATCTTGATAGATATCAAAATCAACTAAAAAAATTAAAGTTCTTTCTTTGGCCCAATTATCGATTAGAAGATTTAGCTTGTATGAATCGGTATTGGTTTGATACCAATAATAGCAGTCGTTTTAGTATGCTAAGGATCCATATGTATCCACAATTGCAAATTAGTTAATGCTACATTTTTCCTATATTGCCCGTACCTTATATGGTATATGAAGACAAAGAAATACACATATGGCACTCTCTTAGATTCTGATAGATGATATTAATTGAATTTAATGACGTATCTATTAGATTTAGAAATGAATCAAGAAAATATTCTTATTTCATTTTAAATTGAAAATTGCAGTCTAAATATTTTTTGTGCATGCAAAAATATACCAGACTTTTGTATACCTATCTGAAATTTTCAAAAAAGGGATTGCTAGATTTTATTAAAAAAAAAAAGAATAGAAATTCTTAATCAAAGTAAGATTATTGTGTATATCAAATTAAAACGAGTAACATTATTATTACTGATCAATAATAATTTATAAAAAAAAAAGAAGGCTAAGGAGATTTAATTTTATGGTAAAAAATTCATTCAGCTCAGTTATTTCGCAAGAAGAAAAAAAAGAAAATGGAGGATCTGTTGAATTTCAAGTAGTCAGTTTCACCAATAAGATACGAAGACTTACTTCACATTTGGAATTGCACAAAAAAGACTATTTATCTCAAAGAGGTCTACGTAAAATTCTCGGAAAACGCCAACGATTACTTTCTTATTTATCAAAGAAAAATAAAATGCGTTATAAAGAATTAATTAATCAATTGGATATTCGGGAGTCAAAAACTCAGTAATTTAAAAAGTAATTTTTAATTATTTGATTTATTAGATCTTGCATTTTTATGAACTTATTTTAATTTTCAGCAATTCATGGAAAGATGAATCGAGGAAAAAACTTATGAATGGACCGGCTACAAGAAAAGACCTCATGATAGTCAATATGGGACCTCACCACCCCTCAATGCACGGTGTTCTTCGACTCATCCTTACTTTGGATGGTGAAGATGTTATTGACTGTGAACCAATATTGGGTTATTTACACAGAGGGATGGAAAAAATTGCAGAAAACCGAACAATTATACAATATCTACCTTATGTAACACGTTGGGATTATTTAGCTACTATGTTTACAGAAGCAATAACCGTAAATGGTCCAGAACAGTTGGGAAATATTCAAGTCCCCAAAAGAGCTAGCTATATCAGAGTAATTATGTTGGAGTTGAGTCGTATAGCTTCTCATTCTGTTATGGCTTGGCCCTTTTTATGGCGGATATTGGCGCACAGACTCCCTTCTTCTATATTTTCAGAGAACGAGAATTAGTATATGATCTATTCGAAGCAGCCACCGGTATGAGAATGATGCATAATTTTTTTCGTATCGGGGGAGTCGCGGCTGATCTACCTCATGGATGGATAGATAAATGTTTGGATTTCTGCGATTATTTTTTGACAGCGGTTGCTGAATATCAAAAACTTATTACACAAAATCCTATTTTTTTAGAACGAGTTGAGGGAGTAGGTATTATTTCTGGAGAAGAGGTCATAAATTGGGGGTTATCAGGACCAATGCTACGAGCTTCCGGAATACCATGGGATCTTCGTAAAGTTGATCGTTATGAGTGTTATGACGAATTTGATTGGGAAGTTCAGTGGCAAAAAGAAGGCGATTCATTAGCTCGTTATTTAGTCAGACTTGCTGAGATGACGGAATCCGTAAAAATTATTCAACAAGCTTTGGAAGGAATTCCAGGGGGACCTTATGAAAATTTAGAAATACGATCTTTTGATCGAGCAAGGTCTCCGGAATGGAATGACTTTGACTATCGATTCATTAGTAAAAAACCTTCGCCAACTTTTGAATTGGCGAAACAAGAACTTTATGTGAGAGTCGAAGCCCCCAAAGGAGAATTGGGCATTTTTTTGATAGGGGATCAGGGTGGTTTTCCTTGGAGGTGGAAAATTCGCCCGCCGGGTTTTATCAATTTGCAAATTCTTCCTCAGTTAGTTAAAAGAATGAAATTGGCTGATATTATGACAATACTAGGTAGCATAGATATCATTATGGGAGAAGTTGATCGTTAAAATGATAATTGATACATCACAAGTCCAAGATATCAATTCTTTTTCGAGATTGGAATTCTTAAAAGAATTCTATGGAATTCTATGGGTACTTGTCCCTATTTTGACTACTGTATTGGGAATCACAATAGGCGTACTAGTAATTGTATGGTTAGAAAGAGAAATATCCGCAGGAATACAACAACGGATTGGACCTGAATATGCTGGTCCTTTGGGAGTTCTTCAAGCTTTAGCAGATGGTACAAAACTACTTTTTAAAGAAAATCTGCTTCCATCTAGAGGTGATACTCGCTTATTCAGTATGGGACCCATCGATAGCAGTCATATCAATTTTACTAAGCTATTCAGTAATTCCTTTTGGTTATCGCCTTGTTTTAGCCGATCTACCTATCGGTGTTTTTTTATGGATTGCCATTTCAAGTGTTGCTCCCATCGGACTTCTTATGTCAGGATATGGATCCAATAATAAATATTCCTTCTTAGGTGGTCTACGAGCTGCTGCTCAATCAATTAGTTATGAAATACCATTAACTCTATGTGTATTATCAATATCTCTACGTGTGATTCGTTGAGACATAAACTTCTCCCACTTTTTTTCGAGAAAAGGGTTGAAATGCATTGAATAGATATCCTCATTTTTATATTTATTATTCGGATTAATGAACTAAATCAGATAGTTATATGAGTGAAAGAAAACAGCTTATATAAATAAAAATTAGCAGTCAAAATATTAAGTCTCATTTTCTATGTATAAGAGTTAAGCAGAAAAAAATATAGGCGCAAGAGAGCCCCAAGATTGGGTCACTAGTTATCCTGTCTTGAAGCGGACTCAAAAGATCAACCGGATTGAGTTTTCACTATTATTTTTTATGTACTACCATATGTGTATTACCATAACACAGCCGATTGAGCAAAAATGAGTGGATGGTTAGAAACACCAAGATATACAAAGGATTAGTAATGGAGATTTTCAAAATTATCCAAAACCAAAAGAGAGAGAAGGACATTTTTGCAAAATGCATAATATAAAAAGAATACGAATTGGGGCTTTAAGTTTGTAGAAATGATCAGGCAGTACTCCCCACGATTCCGATCCAGAGTATACGCCTATCCACCCATTAAATAAATGACTATCGGAAACGAAATAATCCCTTATTGAGTAAGTACCCTTTTTCTCAGAAAGAAGAATAGGAACGAAAAAAAATGGAAAGAATCCAATTACAAAAAAAAAAAAAAAGAGATATTTTTTATTGTTTCTTATCTCCATTACTATATGCATTTCTTTCCTATCTCCCTATTCATAGAGATAGAATTCATGTCCGAATTCATGAACTAATGGAATAGCCAATTTTTTTTTCGTAATTGAAAACAATGGGTTATTGATATTTATAATAAATAGTATTTTAGTAAAGAATTAAGTTATTACTCAACAAAGAATTTTTTTTAAAGGATGAGATCAATTCAGAAGTAACCTTTTTCTTTATTATTATAACAGACAGAATTCTATTGGGTTAATTTGGGGACACACGATAGATTTTTATCTTATAGTATATTTTTATCTTATAGTATTCTACAAAAAAAACATAGCAAGACAAGATAAATAATCCCGATACGCTCCTTAGATTTATTTAAGGCCCTCAAGGAGCCGTATGAGGTGAAAATCTCATGTACGGTTCTGTAATAGCGATGAGAACAGTGATGTTATTACCGACTATAATTATCTAACAGTTCTAGTACCGTTGATATAGTTGAGGCTCAATCAAAATATGGTTTTTGGGGTTGGAATTTGTGGCGTCAACCTATAGGGTTTGTTATTTTTCTAATTTCTTCCTTAGCAGAATGCGAGAGATTACCTTTTGATTTACCAGAAGCAGAAGAAGAATTAGTAGCGGGTTATCAAACTGAGTATTCAGGTATAAAATTTGGTTTATTTTATGTTGCTTCCTATCTAAATCTATTAGTTTCTTCGTTATTTGTAACTGTTCTTTACTTGGGTGGTTGGGATATCTCTATTCCATACATATTAGGTTATGAACTATTTGAAATAAATAAAGTGTATGAAGTCTTTGGAATGACAATTAGTATCTTTATTACATTAGCGAAAACTTATTTGTTCTTGTTCATTTCTATAGCAACAAGATGGACTTTACCCCGACTAAGAATAGATCAACTATTAAATCTTGGATGGAAATTTCTTTTACCTATATCTCTCGGTAATCTATTATTAACAACATCTTTTCAACTCTTTTCATTGTAAAGGAATACCATATTCTATATTCACGACTTGCTCAAACAAGAGAAAGAAACAAACATAAAATTCTTTAGAGATATTATAATATGTTCCCTATGGTAACTGGGTTCATGAATTATGGTCAACAAACAGTACGAGCTGCAAGGTACATTGGTCAGGGTTTCATGATTACTTTATCCCATGCAAATCGTTTGCCTGTAACTATTCAATATCCTTACGAAAAATTAATAGCATCGGAGCGTTTCCGTGGTCGAATCCATTTTGAATTCGATAAATGCATTGCTTGTGAAGTATGTGTTCGTGTATGTCCTATAGATCTCCCCGTTGTTGATTGGAAATTGGAAACGGATATTCGAAAGAAACGATTGCTTAATTACAGTATTGATTTCGGGATCTGTATATTTTGTGGTAACTGCGTTGAATATTGTCCAACAAATTGTTTATCAATGACTGAAGAATATGAACTTTCTACTTATGATCGTCACGAATTGAATTATAATCAAATTTCTTTGGGTCGTTTACCAATGTCAGTAGTTGATGATTATACAATTAGAACAATTTTGAATTCGAATTCGCCTCAAATTGAAGTCTAAAATAAGTCAATCTGTTGATTAAAGAGTAATTTACAATTACTAAGGTTCTGTTTTGATCTAAAGACATGAGGTTTCTTTCGTTTTGTTTGTTTGGTCACTACCTACAAATCCAAACTATTGATTCATGAGAATTGTAGCTTAATTTAGATTGAAACTATATATTTCGAAATATATAGTTTCAATCTACTTTACTCTTTCAGATCAAGACTAAGATTAATAGAATAACTGTACCTACATTAATTCACACCCCTTAATATTTAATTAGGAATTGATTATACATTTTTTTTCCTGGTCAGATCAATAAGGTCATGAAAAACATTTAGATTTATTTATCTCTTTTTTTACTACATATAATGGATTTGCCTGGACCGATACATGATTTTCTTGTAGTCTTGTTGGGATCAGGTCTTATATTAGGAAGTATGGGGAGTACTATTATTTAACAACTCCATTTATTCTGCTTTTTCGTTGGGACTGGTTCTTGTTTCTATATCCTTATTCTATATTCTAGCAAACGCCCAGTTTGTAGCTGCTGCGCAACTCCTTATTTACGTGGGAGCTATAAATGTTTTAATCATATTTGCTGTGATGTTCATGAAGGGTTCAGAATATTCCAAAGATTTTAATCTTTGGACCGTTGGGAATGGAGTTACTTTTCTGGTTTGTACAAGTATTTTTGTTTCACTAATGACTACTATTGTAGATACGTCATGGTATGGGATTATTTGGACTACAAGATCAAATCAGATTCTAGAGCAAGATTTAATAAGTAATAGTCAACAAATTGGAATTTATTTATCAACATATTTTTTTCTTCCATTTGAACTCATTTCGATCATTCTTTTAGCTGCTTTGATCGGCGCAATTTCCGTGGCTCGCCAGTAATAAATCTTTAGTTAGAAATAGCATAATTTAAACTTTGTTGTATGTTATCACACACATTCCCCTTCAATTCTATTTGAAGATTTTTTGGTCTAAACTCAAAATTCTTTTATTCGATCGATTACGAATATATTCTCTTGTTCTGTACTTTTTTTTTGTCAATTGAATTGAATCTATTACATTTTTGTTCATATTGAAATGAATCGGAATTGATAAGGAGTTGGTCAATCATGCTCGAACATGTACTTATTATAAGTGCCTATTTATTTTCTATCGGTATCTATGGATTGATCACAAGCCGAAATATGGTTAGGGGCCCTTATGTGTCTTGAGCTTATACTGAATGCAGTTAATATGAATTTCGTAACATTTTCTGATTTTTTTGATAGTCGCCAATTAAAAGGGAATATTTTCTCAATTTTTGTTATAGCTATTGCAGCCGCTGAAGCAGCTATTGGCCCAGCTATTCTTTCGTCAATTTATCGTAACAGAAAATCCACTCGTATCAATCAATCGAATTTGTTGAATAAGTAATATTTATTTATGAGATAAATTATGATATTCATCAAGTAAAATTATATGTATCATACGTAATCCATGATAATGTTTGCGAAAACGTAAAAAATCAAAGTATCTTGGCCCTATCGCATGAGTTAATCTGAAAGTAGATTGATTATCAAAATTCTGATAAATTATTGACTCATCTGGTATCTAAATATATAAATTCATTTACAAATTTACTCGATCGAAAATTTATAGTCTTAAAAAAAAATTATAGATCCAATGTCACATTCAGTAAAGATTTATGATACATGTATAGGGTGTACTCAATGTGTCCGAGCTTGCCCCACAGATGTATTAGAAATGATACCTTGGGGCGGATGTAAAGCTAAGCAAATAGCTTCGGCTCCACGAACGGAAGACTGTGTTGGTTGTAAGAGATGTGAATCTGCCTGTCCGACAGATTTTTTGAGTGTTCGCGTTTATTTATGGCATGAAACAACTCGAAGCATGGGTCTAGCTTATTGATACGTTCTCTAAAAGCCCCCTTGAATACATTTGATTTCTTTTTTTACCGACAAAAACTCGTGCTCGAAAATAAATATACATATATATATTTTTTTTTATTTTATTTTCGAACATGGGTTTTTTTAGTCCAAGTGTATCTTGTTTTTACTACGAATTATTTTCCTTGGTTAACAACAGTTGTAGTTTTTCCAATATTTGCGGGTTTATTACTTTTCTTTTTCCCTCATAGAGGAAATAAAGTAATGAGATGGTATACTATATGTATCTGTGTACTCGAGCTGCTTCTAACAACCTATGCGTTTTGTTATCATTTCGAATTAGACGATCCATTAATCCAATTGATGGAGGATTATAAATGGATCCCTTTTTTGGATTTTTACTGGAGATTGGGAATCGATGGACTTTCCATAGGACCCATTTTACTGACGGGGTTTATCACCACTTTAGCTACTTTAGCGGCTTGGCCAGTTACTCGAGATTCCCGATTATTCCATTTTCTAATGTTAGCAATGTATAGTGGTCAAATAGGATCATTTTCTGCTCGAGACCTCTTACTCTTTTTTATCATGTGGGAGTTAGAATTAATTCCCGTTTATCTACTTCTATCGATGTGGGGCGGAAAGAAACGGTTGTATTCAGCTACAAAGTTTATTTTGTACACTGCGGGAGGTTCCATTTTTTTGTTAATGGGAGTTCTGGGTATCGGTTTATATGGTTCTAATGAACCAACTTTAAATTTTGAAACATCAGCTAATCAATCGTATCCTATAGCACTAGAAATACTATTCTATATCGGATTTCTTATTGCTTTTGCTGTCAAATCACCGATTATACCCTTACATACATGGTTACCAGATACCCACGGAGAGGCACATTACAGTACTTGTATGCTTCTAGCCGGAATCTTATTAAAAATGGGAGCATATGGATTGGTTCGGATCAATATGGAATTATTACCCCACGCCCATTCTATCTTTTCACCCTGGTTGATCATATTAGGCATAATTCAAATAATCTATGCAGCTTCAACATCTTCGGGTCAACGCAATTTAAAAAAAAGAATAGCTTATTCCTCCGTCTCTCATATGGGTTTCATAATTATAGGAATTGGTTCTATAAGCGATACGGGACTGAATGGAGCTATTTTACAAATAATCTCTCATGGATTTATTGGCGCTGCACTTTTTTTCTTGGCAGGAACAAGTTATGATAGAATACGTCTGGTTTATCTCGATGAAATGGGAGGACTGGCTATCCCAATTCCAAAAATATTTATGACTTTCAGTATCTTATCGATGGCTTCCCTTGCATTGCCTGGTATGAGCGGTTTTGTTGCAGAATTAATAGTCTTTTTTGGAATAATTACTAGCCAAAAATATCTTTTAATGGCAAAAATAGTAAT
>NW_026123892.1:0-102928 GCF_025177605.1 Cucumis melo
CTCCCAACGTACCAAAAAGTCAAGAACTGTGAAAAAAGCACTTCAAAGACCACAAAAGAAATGGCAACCAAATGTGTAAGTACAACAAACTTACCCTCAAACCAACCTTAAAAGTGTTCAAAACGAGTCTAATTATCACTTGAATTTTAGAAACGATCTAACAAAGCTTATGTGTAAGTTCGTTACTCATAACCTAGCAAAAAGTTAAAAAAAAGTGAGAAAAGAGCCTTTCAAGACCCAAAATGGCAACAAAGTGCGTAAGTTCAACAAACTAAGTTTAAAACAAACCTAAAAGGTGTTGAAAACATGTCTACGTATCACTTGGACCTTAAAAAACGACCTAAGACATCTTAAGTGTAAGTTCATAGCTCACAACCTAGCGGAAAGTTCAAAAAGTGTGAAAAAAGCACTTTAAGACCCAAAGTGGCAACCGTGTGTGTGAGTGCAACAAACTTAGTGTCAAACCAACCTAAAACGCATTCAAAACATGTCCAAGTATCACTTGAACTTTCAAAACGATCTAACAAATCTTAACTGTAAGTTCGTAACTCACAACGTACCAAAAAGTTCAAAAAAGATTGAAAAAAAGCACTTCAAGACCTAGAATGCCAAGTGTGTAAGTGCAACAAACTTAGATTCAAACCGACCAAAAAGGCATTCGAAACACGTCTTAGCTTTCAAACGACCCAATGACGCTTAAGTGCAAAAGCTTGTAACTCATAACTTGCCAAAAAGTTCAAAAAAGTGTGGAAAAAGCCCTTCGATGGCAATCATGTCTGTATGTGCAACAAACTTAGTTCGAAACAACCTAACACCTGTTCAAAACATGTCTAAGTACCATTCGAACTTAAAAAATGGCCTAACAATGCTCAAGTATAATTTCGTAACTCATAACCTACCAAGAAAATTCAAACATTGTAAAAAAAGCACTTCAAGACCCAAAATGGCAATTAAGTGTGTGGATGCAACAAACTGAGTCTCAAACAAACCTAAAAGGTGTTCAAATCGTGTCTAAGTATCACTTGAACTATCAAAATGACCCAACAAAACTTAAGTGTAATTTCGTAAACCATAACCTACCAAAAAATTCAAAAAGTGTGGAAAAAGCACTTCAAGACCGAAAATGGCAACCAAGTGTGTTAGTGCCACAAACTTTGTTTCAGACCAACCTAAAAAGAGTTCAAAACGTGTGTAAGCTTTCAAAACGATCGAACAATGCTTAAGTATAAGTTCGCAAATCACAACCGACCAAAATTCCAAAAAGTGCGATAAAAGCACTCTAACACCCAACATGTCAGCCAAGTGTGCAAGTTCAACAAACTTAGTTCCAAACCAAAATAAAAAGAGTTTAAAACCTCTGAACATTGCTTGAGTGTAAATTCGCAACTCATAACCGACTAAAAAGTTCAAAAAAGAGTGAAAAAAGCACCGAGGACCTAAAATGGCACAACCCGACCAAGCATGTAAGTGCAACAGACTTAGTCTCAAACAAACTTAAAAAGTGTTCCAACCGAGCCTACGTATCACTTGACCCTTAAAAGCAACCTCACAAAGTTTAAGTGTAAGTTTACAACTCCCAACGTACCAAAAAGTCAAGAACTGTGAAAAAAGCACTTCAAAGACCACAAAAGAAATGGCAACCAAATGTGTAAGTACAACAAACTTACCCTCAAACCAACCTTAAAAGTGTTCAAAACGAGTCTAATTATCACTTGAATTTTAGAAACGATCTAACAAAGCTTAAGTGTAAGTTCGTTACTCATAACCTAGCAAAAAGTTAAAAAAAAGTGAGAAAAGAGCCTTTCAAGACCCAAAATGGCAACAAAGTGCGTAAGTTCAACAAACTAAGTTTAAAACAAACCTAAAAGGTGTTGAAAACATGTCTACGTATCACTTGGACCTTAAAAAACGACCTAAGACATCTTAAGTGTAAGTTCATAGCTCACAACCTAGCGGAAAGTTCAAAAAGTGTGAAAAAAGCACTTTAAGACCCAAAGTGGCAACCGTGTGTGTGAGTGCAACAAACTTAGTGTCAAACCAACCTAAAACGCATTCAAAACATGTCCAAGTATCACTTGAACTTTCAAAACGATCTAACAAATCTTAACTGTAAGTTCGTAACTCACAACGTACCAAAAAGTTCAAAAAAGATTGAAAAAAAGCACTTCAAGACCTAGAATGCCAAGTGTGTAAGTGCAACAAACTTAGATTCAAACCGACCAAAAAGGCATTCGAAACACGTCTTAGCTTTCAAACGACCCAATGACGCTTAAGTGCAAAAGCTTGTAACTCATAACTTGCCAAAAAGTTCAAAAAAGTGTGGAAAAAGCCCTTCGATGGCAATCATGTCTGTATGTGCAACAAACTTAGTTCGAAACAACCTAACACCTGTTCAAAACATGTCTAAGTACCATTCGAACTTAAAAAATGGCCTAACAATGCTCAAGTATAATTTCGTAACTCATAACCTACCAAGAAAATTCAAACATTGTAAAAAAAGCACTTCAAGACCCAAAATGGCAATTAAGTGTGTGGATGCAACAAACTGAGTCTCAAACAAACCTAAAAGTTGTTCAAATCGTGTCTAAGTATCACTTGAACTATCAAAATGACCCAACAAATATAATTTCGTAACTCATAACTCATAACCTACCAACATGTCTAAGTACCATTCGAACTTAAAAAATAGCCTAACAATGCTCAAGTATAATTTCGTAAGTCATAACTTACCAAAAAAATTCAAACATTGTAAAAAAAGCACTTCAAGTCCCAAAATAGCAATTAAGTGTGTAGATGCAACAAATTGAGTCTCAAACAAACCTAAAAGGTGTTCAAAACAAACCTAAACCAAACATGGGAACAATCAAGAACAACCTCAAGATTTTCAAGAATGGCATGAAAACATGCAACAAAAACTATTAAGAAAGCAAAAATTACCTCAGGTAGTCTAGAATTTCCACCAAGAATTAAAGAACCTACAAGATTACCTCAGATGATTGGAAACAAAAAAGAAGACCTTTGTATAGATTTAGATTCTTCTAAGAAAGAGGAATTAATTCCTAAATCTTCATTCCAACATTCCTGCAAGATTTCAACCCCTAACTTTGTTTCATACCCATTCAACATTACAGAAACATGAATCAAAAAAGTTTCCAAGATTCAAAAGCAGAATCCGACTCAAACAAAAGAGAAATGCAATTTCATTCAGATTTTCAAGTAAAAAAGATAGTTGTTTCAATATCCAATCTCAAATTCAGCAGACTTTAATTTTTTTTACAAAACCAACATTAAATTAAAGACTATATCAACCTTAATTTTCATGAAGTATTCCAAACCTCTCAACTTAAATAGATTAACATTACCTGTCAAGATCGACATTACTATCGATTGCAAAAGTTAAAGAAATGGGAGCCATGGAATCTCTCGCCCATTTCTCAATGAATCCAGTGCCCCTCTTGTTATGGTTCTTCTATTCAATGTTAGCTCACCTCCTTTTCCAGCCTACATCTTTTAGAAATCAAACTTAATCATGCGATTGAAACGACCAAAATTGAATTCAATTAAGTCACTTCATTCTTAAAAATTTGAAAGCGAAATTAAATGAATTTAGAATCACATATTCACATTGAGTTTACTTGATATATGTATGAATTTAGACTCATATATGTATGTGTCTACTTGACCTAACCGGTTGGACTCTAAGGGATGGGTAGGTCTGGTTTTGGTTAGGCCAAGAGTGAAGAGTTCCCCACACAAGCTCTGATACTGAGGGAGCTCAACGCATTCTACTTGACCTAACTGGCTGGAATCTAAGGGCTAGGCAGGTCTGGTTTTGGTTAGGCCAAAAGTGAAGAGTTCCCCACACAAGCTCTGATACTGAGGGAGCTCAACGCATTCTACTTGACCTAACCGGCTGGACTCTAAGGGCTAGGCAAGTCTGGTTTTGGTTAGGCGAAAAGTGAAGAGTTCCCCACACAAGCTCTGATACTGAGGGAGCTCAACGCATTCTACTTCACCTAACCGGTTGGGTTTTAAAGGCTAGGAAGGTCTGGTTTTGGTTAGGCCAAGAGTGAAGAGTTCCCCACACAAGCTCTGATACTGAGGGAGCTCAACGCATTCTACTTGACCTAACCGGCTGGACTCTAAGGGCTAGGCAGGTCTGGTTTTGGTTAGGTGAAAAGTGAAGAGTTCCCCACACAAGCTCTGATACTGAGGGAGCTCAACGCATTCTACTTCACCTAACTGGTTGGGTTTTAAAGGCTAGAAAGGTCTGGTTTTGGTTAGGCCAAAAGTGAAGAGTTCCCCACACAAGCTCTGATACTGAGGGAGCTCAACACATTCTACTTGACCTAACCGGCTGGACTTTATGTGCTAGGTAGGTCTGGTTTTGGTTAGGCCAAAAGTGAAGAGTTCCCCACACAAGCTCTGATACTGAGGGAGCTCAACGCATTCTACTTGACCTAACCGGCTGGACTTTAAGGGCTAGGTAGGTCTGGTTTTGGTTAGGCGAAAAGTGAAGAGTTCCCCACACAAGCTCTGATACTGAGGGAGCTCAACGCATTCTACTTCACCTAACCGGTTGGGTTTTAAAGGCTAGGAAGGTCTGGTTTTGGTTAGGCCAAAAGTGAAGAGTTCCCCACACAAGCTCTGATACTGAGGGAGCTCAACGCATTCTACTTGACCTAACCGGCTGGACTCTAAGGGCTAGGCAGGTCTGGTTTTGGTTAGGTGAAAAGTGAAGAGTTCCCCACACAAGCTCTGATACTGAGGGAGCTCAACGCATTCTACTTCACCTAACTGGTTGGGTTTTAAAGGCTAGAAAGGTCTGGTTTTGGTTAGGCCAAAAGTGAAGAGTTCCCCACACAAGCTCTGATACTGAGGGAGCTCAACGCATTCTACTTGACCTAACCGGCTGGACTTTAAGGGCTAGGTAGGTCTGGTTTTGGTTAGGCCAAAAGTGAAGAGTTCCCCACACAAGCTCTGATACTGAGGGAGCTCAACGCATTCTACTTGACCTAACCGGCTGGACTCTAAGGGCTAGGCAGGTCTGGTTTTGGTTAGGTGAAAAGTGAAGAGTTCCCCACACAAGCTCTGATACTGAGGGAGCTCAACGCATTCTACTTCACCTAACTGGTTGGGTTTTAAAGGCTAGAAAGGTCTGGTTTTGGTTAGGCCAAAAGTGAAGAGTTCCCCACACAAGCTCTGATACTGAGGGAGCTCAACGCATTCTACTTGACCTAACCGGCTGGACTTTAAGGGCTAGGTAGGTCTGGTTTTGGTTAGGCCAAAAGTGAAGAGTTCCCCACACAAGCTCTGATACTGAGGGAGCTCAACGCATTCTACTTGACCTAACCGGCTCGACTGTAAGGGCTAGGCAGGTCTGGTTTTGGTTAGGCCAAAAGTGAAGAGTTCCCCACACAAGCTCTGATACTGAGGGAGCTCAACGCATTCTACTTGACCTAACCGGCTGGACTTTATGTGCTAGGTAGGTCTGGTTTTGGTTAGGCCAAAAGTGAAGAGTTCCCCACACAAGCTCTGATACTGAGGGAGCTCAACGCATTCTACTTGACCTAACCGGCTGGACTTTAAGGGCTAGGTAGGTCTGGTTTTGGTTAGGCGAAAAGTGAAGAGTTCCCCACACAAGCTCTGATACTGAGGGAGCTCAACGCATTCTACTTCACCTAACCGGTTGGGTTTTAAAGGCTAGGAAGGTCTGGTTTTGGTTAGGCCAAAAGTGAAGAGTTCCCCACACAAGCTCTGATACTGAGGGAGCTCAACGCATTCTACTTGACCTAACCGGCTGGACTCTAAGGGCTAGGCAGATCTGGTTTTGGTTAGGCCATGTTTTCAACAGCACATGTTTTCAACACATATTATTAAGTATGTACAGTATTTACAATATTTAGAAAATGAATAGCATGTCTTCTACGCATTTCTATGCTATCAAAGAATGCATTTTCAACATATTTAAGATATTCAAATGACAAACACAATCACAAACCCGAGCTCCATGCTCAAGGGTTAGGCAGACATGCTTGTCTAAACTAGAAAGCAAATTAGACATGGTATTTATTTTAAGAATAAAGACATTGAAAAAGTTTAAAATTTGAACATTTCTGGCAAAATGAAAATTTCCCAAAGGACATAGAACATGCAAAGCTACAACCCTACCCCCCACTTAAAACTTTAATTTGTCTTCAAAGCATTTTAAGCAAGATTGTAAGGATCGAAAAAAGAGATAGGGAACAGAAAACTTCCCCTTGCTTGCAAAGGTTCCAAATTCGATTAGACTCCATTTTTTCCTTTATTCCTACAAAAAGAAAACAAGATTTTCTATCAAATTTTATTAAAGAGGTTAAACTAAAAATTTATGGATATCTAGGATGTTAAAATCAGCGAGAAAAATAAGTCCTCCTGCCTTAATAAGAACATCCTCAACTATGCCTAAGGGGCTAACATATAGGACCTATCCACTAATTGGATGCTTACATTGGTCTTTTGCAAATTATTTAACCCCTAGTTCTTTTCCCACATACCCCACAAATCATCAATTGATGGGTATCTAAATCCATATCCTCTTAAGCTTGGAATGAGAACTAAAACCACCGCCTACACACGAGTATTTTTCACATGCATCAGAATAATACCATCACCCTAAATAAATAAAAAGGCTACGATCTTGGGGTCTACATATAATCTATCAATTCCAATTCCTTGAAAGTTAAATTCTTCCATCTATTACAGCGAGGAAAAGGGATACTAAACATCCAAGTACAACGAAACATCCATCATACGTTCCACAATTTAATTATAGATCAAATATCATCCCAGATTCGTTAATTTGTATGCACTTCAAAATTTTAGACTACTTGCTTAGTTGCTTTCACATGGGAGACTTCAGCAGCTGGTTTTTAAATGTTTGCATGTGGAAAAACTTCATAGCAGCTATGAAATATCTATTCAAGATACTTTCATTGGCCACTCTCTAATCTACTTTTTCTGTGATTTTATTATGTCAAAAGAATGGAATGATCTAGAGTTTCACTAGCGGTGCATTAAGGATCCCATCCGAAACGAGATGCATAAAAGTGGACAGACAGAAAAGACAAGCATACCAGTCCAGAAGCTGGTGGCATTCCATATTCCAAAGCAGTAAGAAAATCATCATCAAGTGTCACTTCATAAGAATCATCCTCATCTTTTTGGCAATTGAAGTCCAAAGAGTCATTACATAAGAAACGAGATACATAAGAAACAGCTGAGCCATGCTTCTCATTGTGTTGCCTGATCTGGTCTTCTAATCATCCTCTGTGCCAATTTTGTTTGTTTTAAAAGAAAAAGATCATTACAACCATTCCAATTATCATGGAACCGGAACACTAAAACGTTCCAATAGAAACTATTATTTCTTGACATGGCACATAAACCAATAATGCACAAGTATACCAAGCAAGAAGAATAGAATGCTCATGTAGAGCTTGGACGCACATTGTTATGGAGTTAAGCACATAACACATAACAAAAACGATTCCTTTGGTAACCTTTCGACTGAAAGGGTCTATACAAGATGGAACAAAGTACAGGAAAGTTATCTTCCAAAAGGTGATAGACTATCCAGTTTAACTTGAGTTCAATACTAATGTACTTTCTCTCTTTCAAATGCCATGAAATTGGCTAAAAAGTTTCATCATCTGTGCACCCTTCTAACATTAATGATTGATATAATCACCTCTTACCTGATAAATACGATCGATCAATTCGAAAAATGCATTGGCCAGCTCACGACCACAAATGAAAAGTTCAAATCTTTCTGTAAACCCTGCATGGCTAATAATGCACAAGAAATGAAAATTTTTAACCCCTCCCAGGTAAGAAGAAAGAAAAGATAGAAAAGACATTCAAACAGCTGTTGGTGTAAAGATTTGAGATCTCAATCATGGTCATCCTCCAATAATTTCCCAAAGAGGAGAATAATTGAATATTTTAGGATGGAAAACAAAATTGATAATGACCCAGAGCTTATTTCTTTGGAGTTCTTGTAGATTACTAAAGGGATTAGACAATACGACTTTGTGTTTTAACATCAAGAGTGGATATCTTGTTATAGCACAAACTTAACTTAGGACAGTATGCTCCGTAAATTATGCTTTTATGTTTCTGCTTGAATAATTAGTTGTTTTTGTGTGTGCACTCTCACATATATATTCTAAATGATGATTATCTTTCTTGTCCTACAAATGAATCCTTGGTTACAAATGGAATGGACAAATTTGACAATAAGATTGATAGAATCTAAGCCAGCAAAAGGCTGAAGTTTCATACCTGGGGGAGTGGAAGAACTGAAAGAACGTCAATTGTGAAGTAAGATAAAAAGAATCTCCAAGCTCTTGTGCAAACACCATCATCGGCTTCATCAGGTTTTGCATTATAAAATTTGGAATATCTAAAATGAAAATGACAGACTATAAGAATTATGTAGAGGAAGTCTATGATTGAGCTAACAATTACAACTACTATTCTCATCTTGTTGTCAAATCCAACACATCTTTTGCCTTAATCAACCAACAAGGTGTAACAGAACAAAGGATCCAACAAGGTAGCAATCACACACAACATGACAAGTATTTCATTCCACAAATGAAGAAATACCGGGTTCCTATCACCCAAACATTTAAGATATCCCAAACCTTTACTCCTAACTTCTCGATCAAATCTTATGTTTCCAAAACTCGTAAGCCTATCAAAACTAGTAGTAAAGCTTGTTGAAATTGATCTCAATGTTCTCAGTGAGCATGTTTCTCCAATATACGAAGGTTTACTCCTGGACAGGGAACAAAGCAAGTGGAACAAATGAACCAACAGATACTTCTACTATTTGATTTTGAAGAAAAGAATCACAGGAGATGGGGGACATCAGAAGAATTTCAACCGCACACAGAAAACAGATAAAAAATAGTATAGTTGACAACCCAACAACCATTTAACTGCAATACTTCCTAAATGATTAGCTGGTAATTATTTAATCTTAGAAGAGAACTAGAAATCGCCCTGGTCTATAGACAATACATAGAGAAATGACAATGATGTGAGTGATTGTTACTAAAGGAAAAAAATAGTTTACTGATGATGAATTGAAGTAGCCTTTCCTTTGTAATTGAATGATTTAAAGAGTGATCTAATGAATGTTATAAAAAATAAATGAGGGGAGAAACTCAACCATGGAGAGAAAATGGATGGTGAATGAAGTACCAAAAAACAAACTAGCAAATGCAGTCATAGTTAAAATAAAACCATCTTCAAAAGTAGTCATAACTCAACCAAATGGCACTTATTTTCTACAAACCCAACTACTTTTCACTTTTTAAATATTCAATTTGTGTTAGTTCCTACACACAAAAAGATCACAAACTCCTGAAATGGATAGAATTACAGGGCTACAGGTTATAGTATTTTTGTGAATCTAAAGCAATTATGAAGCATAACCAAGTAGCAAACACAAACACTTGATGAAACTACTAACAGTCACAAAAACTTTGGAAGTTAGAAGTGCAGAGAAAGAAAGTGAGAGAAGTCAATTCTGGCAAAGTGAGAGAAGTCAGTTTTGGCTTAAAAAATCCCTTTTGACTCCTTCCCAACTTCCCAGATGCAGTTGAACCCCTTCAAAATGACCACAACTGACTCAACTTACAGTAAAAAATCAAATTGAGTGAACATATGGCAAGTGGGTCCAATTCCTTTTACCACATAAAACTATAATACAAGTTCTTTCACTACCTAAAACCCAAATTCCACAACCACAGTTATGCAAGAAGAAGAACAACAACAAAAATGCCTCTCAAACTCCAACAAGAAGTACAGAAGAACTTGAATTCCAAAAGGGAACTTTACTTACCTCCGTACATCCATGGCTGAATTGAGTGAGCTAGAAATTAGAAAACACAAAGAATGAAGCTGATTTTGAGGTGCATCCGGAAGGCAATTTAAAGCTTTTGGCAGTAGCTATGTAACAAGTTTCCAAAGTGAGCCACCATAATCGACTAAAAATGGAAACCAAAATGAATGAGCAATCAATGAAATATTAAGTATATCTGAAGAAACAAACATATTATTCTGATAAACCCTGCATAATTATTCTGAGATTATAAAGATGGTGTTTAAAATTGTATTCGATTCATTTTAAAAGGTTAACCATGAAAAGGAAGAACAGTGGAGACCATGAACTACTAAAGGCATGCAATTTTTCACAATATCATGATGAGAGACTTCATGCTTTAAGTAGTCTTTGACACAAATCAAGACTATAAAGTGTCGAACATTTTCTAATCTTTATTAAAGTTTATCTTTTTTCATGCTTTAGTAATAGAACTAATTTCACTTAACAAGGTCCAAAACTTGATGATTAATCTTGAGTTTATGATTTCAACCGCATACTGAAGTCAGTTCAACCAATCTACGAAATTACAAAATTAAAAATATAAAGGATGGCATACAAATTATATATAGACATTTTGGACAACTGCAACTTTTTTTTAGTACACGGTTGCAGGGATAGGGGTGCACTCAGGTGCGCATATTAGCACGAGGAAGATAAAAACCTTCATTAGAAGCCGAGTAACGGCTGCCATTGTGGATACACACTCCTCTGTTAAATTTTCTACACCAGATTTTACATCTTCTCTAATCTGTGAGATGATTCAACATAAGACCAAATTAATTTTTCATATTACAGGAAAATATCATTTCACCACACAAATTAAGAAAAAAATATACCAAAACATCCATAATCACACCACGTAAACTACCTTAACAACAGAATCAGACAACCCAGGGATGGAATTCTCAGGAACGGTCTCCATACTGAGCTTCCGCTTAAGTGGGTTAGAAGATGGAGCAGGCTCTTCAACTTAGTCGGCGAGGGTTTGGAATCGGGAACCATGGAGTTGGGAATTTGGGATCTGACGGTGAAGCATTTTCTTTGGAAGACGACATAGGCTTCCGAGGGGTCTTCCGCCCTTGATTCCGGCGCCGTTAGCGCATGGAATAGAAAATGGCAGTGGATCGGCGAGATGGGTATTTAGCAAGATAGGGTTTCTTGGGTGGATGCTTCATTTTAGAGAATAGAAATTGAGAGAAAGGAAGAGTGAAGATTCTGAGGAAGACGAAGGAGACAAGAGATCGAGAGAGAAGGGGAGGCGGAGAGAGGGGGAAGAGGAGGGAGATAGTTGCCGTTGAGAAGAAAGATGAAGAAATTTAGAAATGAGAGAGAAGCTGCGAAGGGAAGTTGTTTTTTGAAATTTGAAATGAAATGAAATGAAACTTTTTAATTTTTAACTAAGTTATTAGAGATTTTGAATTAAAAAAATAATATATAATTAAAGTTAAAAGAATGTATACGTGCATACACATTTTTTGCAAAAGAATACTTAATGCACTTGTTTTTTTAAATAGTTTTTAGACAAACTATTATAAATAGTGATACTATTTTACTAATAGACATTATTTAATAGAATCTAAAAATTTAATATATTTAAAAACGACTCTAATTTTTAAAACAACTCTATTTTTATATTAATAAAAATAATAAAACAGATAAAATATTTTTCTATCAAGTATAAAAAAATTTATCTCGGAGAGGTTTCTTATTAAACATAAATAACTATATGTCATTAAAATATTTTATTTATAAATATTTTAAAAAATAAATTCTGTTATTTAAAATAATTTCTTCAGAACTTTTCATCAAACTATGTTTTCTCCATAAATGATTTATTTTGTATTTCTATAGCCACGTGGAGAAAAAAACAAAAGGTGTGGAAATGTGTCCTATCGAGCGCCGATTCGATGTTTCGTTTTAGTGCCCGAAATTCAACCATTTATCTATTTAACTACAATTTACAATAAATCACAACTCATTCTTATTTCTTAATTCTCCCTATTTAAGTATTCCGTAATTAGTTATAAGTTTCCACCATATAATTTGATCACAATTGAGTCTTATCATATTTCATGACTTTAGTTTAATATTTATGGGGAAAATATAAAAAAGTACATAGTCATTTCTATAAAAAAAAAAAATAAAGAAACCTAAATTCTTTTGAAACGTTACAATATTGTTATTATTGTTTACTTTGGAAATAGTTGCAAAATTAAAATTAGATTCAATAGAATCTTGAAGAAATTTCTAATACTAGGATAGCAAGAGATTCATAAATTATTTATAGTACCTTTATTGGCTATATCTAAGCATTGCTTAAAAATTGTAAAAGAGCACTTAAGCTCCCTTTTTTAAATAGCTATCTATGTCGCAAAAATGTGAGCGTTCAAGGCATTGTGGAAATGGCTCGAAGTTGGAATACAAAGAAGGTCCACCCGTAGCTGCTGCTTGCTGACGTAGATTCTCAATCACACTTAATTATCTAATGTATAAAATTTTCAAAATTTTATTTATTTGTTTTTCCTTTTCAATATTTGGTAATCTCCTTTAACCAAGGAACAAATTAACCCCCACCCTCTGGACCAACAAATTTTGACAGATCACAATAAACTCTTCTTTACCCATTTCTCATTTTTCAACCTCCTGCCTACTCTTTTTACCCAAAAATAAAAGCTGTAACTCTCTTTTATATAACCTCTTCTCTAACTTTTTCAAGAAAGTTCTTAAGCTGTATTGTAAGATTAATGATTTTTGTTAAAAAAAATAATGTTATCTATTAACTAATCAAATGGTCCAAAGTTTAACATGGTATATTTGTCAGAAAGTGAGCATCAAAATGACAGATTGTTAGATGTATATATTTCATTAACTAAGAGTTGTTAAGAACTTCAATGTATGATCAAGCTTTTGATTTCTTATCATGCTTGCTGGAGCTATGGATATATCTTTAGCATTCGGTAGAAATTCCAGGACATGGGTGGGTAAAAAAAGTTTCCTAGTTTTATATCTGCTCTTTGTGAGAAAAAAAGAAAAATGCAAGAGAGGCCTTAACTAGAAAGACAATAAAATTAAAAGTAATAGTATTAAGGGCAGAATTTGTTCATCACCTTATGAAATTGTACTTGGATTGGAAAACCACGTGAACGACTTAATTAGGACTTGAGGAATGATCTAGGATTAGGAAAACCACAAATCTTTTTCCCTTTTTTTTTTCACAACCACCAACTGAACAGAACACTCTATCTCCATTAATGAGTGAATATTTATAAGGCAAAGATCTCAAACTGATGCACAATTCATTATTTGAACTTCCTTAAAAAACAATCTACGAATCTAATCTTGCTTTTGTACTTACCATTGGATACATGTACTCCATTTGGATTTTAAACCTAATTGTCATATTAACTAGATTTTCAATCTACTATATTGTCTACAAAGATAGATTGTAAAAACTCAAAATGGATCATTTATGGGTCTACTCACTTACCTTCTCTGTATTTTGTTCATTGAAAGACAAGGGCCAAACTTGTTCAACTACAATAATGTCTCTATGTTACGAGACTTATGACTAATGACAAATATTATAATTTTATTTCTTTCTTTTTTGTTTATTGTAGTATGACTAATATTGACTTTAATAACTCTTTGCTCCACAAGGGCTAAGTGACTTCAAGTGTAAAAAAGTAACTAGTAGCTGGGAGGTAGTTATACATTTCATTGAATTGGGATACTTTATGTTTTTTTTTTTTACGGTAGGATTCTTGTACTCAAACTGATGTTTTATTGATTTTACAATATCAGATTATGTATATGACTATTTAATTCCCCAGATCATTTTCCAATAATTCAAAAGAATGTCTATTCTTGCTATTATGAATCTATAGAACGAGAAATAATTAGGGACATGCATAATAATAATAATAATGCTTCAGAACCAACTTCCTTTCTTTGTTCTTCAAGCTATGTATGACCAGCTAGTTTCGTCAAATAAATATTTTCCAACGAACGTAACCAAGGTTGGGATATATGATGGAAGAAGGTGATGTTCGAAAAAAGAAAAGAAGGAAGAAGAGCATCCATAGCTACGAATTCACATGAAGAAGAGGAACTCGACGAACTCAAATGGCAAATCGGAGGAGTGGGTAGCAAATTAGAGAGATGGAGAGAGTTTTCGTGGAAGGGGAAGGGTAATTTCACAAATAATCAAAGACAAACCTTTTTTATTACCAACCAATTTTTAAAGATTTTATTAGGTATGACAAAATATAAATCTATATTGTTACCTTTATCTATTCAATTTTATTCAACTTAACTTTATGTTTTCTTTTTCTCTCCATCTAACTTTTTCGATGATCACCTCCCTCCCTCACTCACACCTCACCTCACCTCCGACGGTCACACCACTTTCAGTCTCTTAAATCTGGTTGTCTCCACTCCAACATCTCTCACTCTTACCGCTACCGCCATGCCATGCCACTCTCACTCTCTCATAGCCACGATCACTTTCAGGAATTTAAAAAATATATAAAAAAAAAAACATATGTTGATAAAAGGCAAACTGTGAAGCCAAACCAAACCACATAATGCAATTTGATTTTCGATTTTGGTCTGATTCTATTCTAGAAAACACAAGCTCCAACAAACTATGAACACACCCATATATAATAGGGTAGATTATTAGTTTAGTCTCTTTTTTTCACTTTTTTTTCAAAATATTTAATAACACATTAATGTTAACACTATTAGGCCAACCAATAATAATAACAATAAAATTTATAGCTACATGATTTTATGTATCAATACTTCATCCTATCTAACCTATTTGTTCAACCATCAAATATTGCTTATGTTTATGGATGTCTCTTAGCAATTGCCAAATAACATGGCTAATTAAGCAATAATTAAAATCTCATATACTAGTTCAACGAGTCACTATAATTTTGATCCCAGGGAATTTGAGACTTTGTATTGAAAAAAAACAAAGGCAGGTAAGTGTCAACAATGTATACATCGATAATTATGTAGAAAAAATGTAGTCCATGAAACCGTTGCTTAATTAAATAATTTATAAATACACTAAAGTCTAAATTGAGCTGGGCCATATATTCGAATGTTAGGGACTGCACGAAGGTTTTCATATAGATAATTCGCCAATTCTTCCTGTTAGCATACAACACCTCCTCGTCGTTAGACTAAAGTCTTAAAACTAGTAAACATATTTATCATATCATTCTGAATTTTCAGTGTTCCAGGTAACCTAGTTGATAGAAAAATAATACATAAATTCCTTGATTAAAGAAAAAAAATTCTATTACTAACTTACTATGAAGGTATTTATTTAGTTGATACCCTGATTTAGTTGCTTCACGCATTTTTCACCGCCCAAAAATTCTCAAACAAAGGGTATATACCAAATTTCAATCAACTCACTTCGTAACTATGAATTTTTTGCATTTCGATCCTAGATAGATAATCAATAGCAGCTCCCCAAACCAATTGCTTCTCCAATTGTAGGCGTCCCAGCTTCAAATCTAACGAAGGGGGATATGAGTAATTAGTAGAATTAAGGACAATATTGTCCACCAAAAAGACTTCTTAATGCAAATATCAAAAGGCATTTGGGTAGGAAGAGAATACATAGAAGAGATGAAAGGATATGTAAAAAGGCATCAATTAATGAATAGTTCGAATAAAATAGACATCACAAAATGTTAGCACCATTCAAGAAGTCATCTATTTAAATCTCATAATGACTTCAAAAAGATGATTTATCAAGTGTCAATTATTATGAGAACAAATGAGCAAACAAATAATGCTAAATAAACGACAGTTATTTAGGTCTCTTGCAATTCTTGAGCCCTATATATTGAACGTTTTAATTTTTCCACATCATATAAAATAAATACATTGAGAAAAATTTCATTTTAAAGTAAAAAGAAAAGGACAAAATTGCAACCATGGAGTCCACTAACCTGGAACGAGGTTGTGCAAATGTGGAATGGTCAAGAAATCTCCACCATCTAGAGCCATGTAGGACCAAATATGAAAATTAGATATTGACTTCTTAAAAACGAACTGATGCAATTTTAATTTCATAACTTATCTTCTCAAAGGACATACCTAAGAATGGAGGCATTGCAAACAATAGATCAATCTACAAGAATCCAATGCCTGTAGGCCCACACATCTGAAGCATGTTTATTCCTTATCTTCATATGCCCAAATGTAAGGCTTGCCATTTAATTAATAAGAAAACAACCTAACCTTGTGAGAAGAAGCAATAAGAAAGTCAGCATCAAGTGCCTAGATGTCGACAACTATGTGTAGAACACTCTAGCACGAATCTACAAGCACTTTTGCCCCAAAATGATGTGCTAAGCCAACTATTTCTTCAATTGGAAGAACATAAGTTGCAGAGAAAAAAATCAAATCATACTGAATTCCACTATTTGCATATAGTTATTATTAGAAAGATATCAAGAGTAACTGGACACAGATCAAGAGAAGGAAAAATGTCTGACAGTTCTTTTCATTCTTCATTCATTTGACTTTATTATTTTTATTCAGCTGCAAACCTTTCCACTAGAAGTGTGATAACTGAAGTAATATGATAACACTTCAGTTTGAAATATTCACCTACTACTTGTTTTATTTGAGTAATGTTTATAAATTGAATGGTATAAAAAGGAAATAGATTAAAAAAAATGCTAAATATCAAATAGAATGGTGTACCCAGTACATTTTGAGACATGATAGGTAACCACAAGCTTTGTTTTTGTTGAAAACATTTCCTTTAACTCTAGTAAGTTTGGGACATTATGTTCACCTAAACTTACAAACTTCAGAACAACACCGGTCCTTTCAGCTATAAGTTGCCAAGGAACAATGGCACTATGATGTTCAGCAACCGTAAGTATGATTTGCACTGAAAGAATAGATTGTTACAGTTTAAACTTAAAGTTAAAGCAGTATATGGCTACACATGTTTAAAGAGATAAAGGATGCAACTTCATGATGTAGGAATGTAAAACACTTTCATTAACTTAAATATGAAATCATAATCTTCACAAATAAAACCTTAAAGCCTACTGTTAGAATTAGTAGGGCTTTGTCCTTAGAGTATTTTTGGAAAGAATAATATATAAGATTTTATTTCCTAAATATTTCCTAGATCTTTTCCTTTCTTACTCCTATTGTACTATATTTATTTTCTCTATTTGTACCAATTGTATTCATAAGAAAAATAATAAAAACTAAAGTATCGTGGTTTTTCTCCCAGTTCTCTGGTTTCCACGTAAGTCTCGGGTTGTTGTTAATTGCTTTCAATATGGTATCAGAGCAAAGCAATAACAAAACCCTAGGAGAAACCCAGATCGAAATTGAACCCGTCACTGTCGTCGCTGCCGCCATGGAGAAACTGCTTCAAAACCTACAGAAACCGCCGATCTACCCAACGGGAGTGGTTTCGCAGTCGTACGAGCCACCGTCTGACCAGAAGATGCTTCACGCGCCGCTTCTCTCCAGCGCATGGGCCGTTTCATCTCACCGCCCAGCCCATTCCCTTTTACGCGCCGTCGGATGTCCAACCGTCAAGCCCTTCCGGGCATTCGCATCCTCACGCGCCGCCTATGAGCTCCGGACAGCAACCCTCAACCGTAAATCTTTCAAATCTGTACAGTAAGCATCCGCTGTACGTTGACTCTTTACAGCAACCGTTGTTTTCTGGTAACGGAATTAATCAACCTCAGAACAGATCAAACATTGAAGCGGGTGAGTCTTTGATGCATTTCAAACCAACCGAGTTACCGATGTATTCCAAGAACCCGATAACTTCGTTCCCTAATTTACTGTCAAATTATATAACTGGCTCTTTGGGTTCGTCTACAGAGAATTTTTCAGGTGAAAAATTAAATGGGCAAAATTATTTTTCTTGGTCCCAATCAATAAAGATGTTCCTCGAAGGTCGCCACCAGTTCGACTTCTTAACTGGAGGGACTGTACGTCCTCTACCAGGAGACGCCTTGGAACGACTTTGGAAAGGGGAGGACTCACTTATTCGGTCCATGTTGATTAATAGTATGGAACCACAGATCGACAAGCCTCTACTATCTGCTGCCACAGCAAAAGATTTGTGGGATACAACTCAAACCCTTTACTCGAAACGACAGAATGCCTCTCGGTTGTATACACTGCGAAAACAGGTCCATAATTGCAAACAAGGGACTCTGAACGTGACTACCTATTTTAACAAGCTCTCTCTCCTCTGGAAAGAGATGGATTTGTGCAGAGAGACAGTTTGGGACACACCAAATGACGATACTCAATATGCTAAACTTGAAGAGGTTGACCGTGTTTATGACTTCCTTGCAAGACTTAATCCCAAATTTGATACTGTTTGTGGTCGTATACTCGGACAAAGACCTCTTCCCTCCCTAATGGAAGTTTGTTTTGAAGTCCGCCTGGAAGAGGATCGCACTAATGCCATGGGTGTACTACTACCCCTACCATTGACTCCGCTGCCTTTAGCGCTCGGTCCTCAAATCATGACAGTGACAAGAATAATGGGAAGTCAATTCCTGTGTGTAAGCACTGCAAGAAACAATGGTACACCAAGGATCAGTGTTGGAAACTCCACAGTCGTCCCCCAAGAGGTAACAAACGATCCTCCAACGAGAAACAGAACTCATGACGTGCATACATTAGTGAGACTACCCCTGCCAGCACCTCTCAATCAACTGATCCTACTGCGAGCCAGACCAAGACTCCGACTCTGGGTGCCATTGCTCAGTCAGATATGCCTCAGTCCCTTGGGCTTATTAGCGTTGATGGGAAGAATCCCTGGATCTTAGACTCAAGGGCTATAGATCACTTGAAAGGTTCTTCGAAACACTTTATCTCTTATGCCCCGTGTACCGGTAATGAAAAAATTCGAATAGCTGATGGCTCTCTAGCTCTAATCGCTGGCAAAGGACAAATAGTTCCCTCTGACGGTTTTACTCTCCAGAGTGTTTTGCATGTCCCTAAACTGTCTTACAATTTGTTATCTATAAGCAAGATCACTCGTGAATTGCATTGTAAAGCTATCTTCTTATCTGTATCGGTTTATTTTCAGGACATAAGCTCGAGGAGGACGATTGGCACTGCTTGACATAGAAGGGGACTTTACATCCTTGATGATGATACCTCCTATAGTAGTTTGTCTAGGGTTAGTTTACTGTCATCTTACTTTAGCACTTTTGAACAAAGACTGTATGTTGTGGCATTTTCGACTGGGCCACCCAAACTTTACATATATGCAATATTTATTTCCCCACCTTTTTTCTAAACTTGATGTCTCTTCTCTATCTTGCGATATGTGTATCCGGGCTAAACAACATCGGGTCTCTTTTCCCTCACAACCATATAAACCTACACAACCGTCTACCCTCATCCATAGTGACGTTTGGGGCCCTTCCAAGGTCACCACCTCATCGGGAAAGCGGTGGTTTGTAACTTTCATCGATGACCATACCCGTCTTACCTGGGTCTACCTAATAACAGATAAATCCGAGGTTTCGTCCATTTTCCAAAACTTCTATCATACTATTGAAACATAATTTCATAAAAAATTGCAATTCTTCGAAGTGATAATGGTCGGGAATTCCAAAACCATAACCTTAGTGAATTTCTAACCTTCAAAGGGATTGCTCACCAAACCTCATGTGCCTACACTCCTCAACAAAATGGAGTGGTCGAACAAAAAAACCGTCACCTTGTGGAAGTAGCTCGCTCCCTTATGCTTTCCACTTCCCTTCCATCATACCTGTGGGGAGATGTTATTCTTACAGCCACTCACTTAATCAATAGAATGCCTTCTCGTATCCTCCCCCTTCAGACTCCCTTAGATCGTCTTAAGGAGTCTTACCCCTCTACTCGCCTTGTGTCTGAGGTTCCTCTTCGTGTGTTTGGGTGTAACGTCCCAACAAACTCGTTTTTGTTCATCTTACTATTAATATTTATGTATGGTCTTGGAAAAGACAAATTTATTGGGAGAACCTTATCATTTTGAATTTTCCGGTTTATTAAAGTTGGGTTTTCCACTTTTTTTATTATTAAGTATTTTTCTATTATGTTACCTATTTTAGTATTTAGAAATTATTTAATGAGTTATTGCTAATTGAAAGGAGGGTTGGTTGAGTTTGGTGAGATTTGGAGAGAGAGAGGAGATGGTTGGTTTGGGTTATTTAAAGGAAAAGAAAAGAGATATTGTCTTATAAAAAGCCTTGGGTCTCGTGCATAAAGAAGAAGAGAAAAATCAAAGAAAGAAAGGGGAAAAGAAAAGAGAAAAAGGGAGAAAAAAAAATTATTAATAAAACCCTAGCCGCCGCCGCGAACCCGAGCCGCCAAGCCTTCCTCTCTCTGTTCAGCAGCGCAGTCGAGTCTGCAGTCCACCCGAGCCGTCGCCGAGCTTCCAGCCGCATCAGAAGAATCGTCCAAGCCGATCCGCGCACGCCGAGCGTCCGCCGGAGCAGCCATCTCTCGCAGCCGTCGCCTGAAGCCGAGCCCGCGTCACCCTTTGCGATCCGCAGCCGATCCGTCATCAAGCCGCGTCGCGCCGCTTCGATCCGACGCAGCGCAGCCGAAACGTCCGTCTGCAGCCGTCGCCGAGCGAAGCCGTGGTGTAGCCGGAACACCCGCAGCCGTCGCGCCACCCGGATCCGGAAGCCAGCGCCTCGTCGCGTGAGGACCCGACCCGGCCGAAGCCCCGCTCCGTGACCCGAAGCCTGGCCCGTGCCGCGTGCCTCTGACCCGGAACCCGAGCCGCGTGCACCCGCGAGCCGAGCAGCGCCCGCGTGCGAGCCGCACGTGCGTAGACGCTGTACCAAGCCGAGCCGCGCCTGTCTGCACCACGAGCCGCGCCAGTCTGCGCCGCAAGCCGAGTCGATCTTCAACCTCCAAGCCGAGCCGGTCCTTGTTCTCTTTCCAGCCGAGCCGCCAAGCCTAATTTGGCTCCTGCCATCCAATTTTGGATAATTAAACTAATTATTTTGGCATTACCCAGTAAGACTTAATGACTTTGGACACTAAATAATTTAATTTGGAATTAAATTAAATTATTTTCCTTAAGGGACGTCTTGGACCAAGTAACTGCTGCAGCGTGGGATTTCTTCAGTAGGGGCTCAGCATTGCAACCTCTTTCTAGGGTAAGTCATTTCAACTGAATTTTGAACCGTTAGTCGTTGGTGACTTAATTACGAATTTTGGCGTATTAAACAGTTAGGACCTCGTTGCTTGGAAAGCACACTTGCCTCGCGGTTAGAACTCGCCAAGTAAATCTCCAGGTAAGAGATTTCTACTACTAGCTCCATGTTTAGAATTATGAGGTCACGTATACCTTCAATTGTGCATGTCGAGGACTAGACTGTACGATGCATGAAATTAATGATAGTATGATGCGATTGATGATATGGTTATATTATAGCATGATGTTGTGATGACGAGAACTGTTATGGCTGTACGACGGGTGTCGAGATGGAGAGTGTAATGATGATTTATCTGTTATGTTATATGATGACGCCATGTGTATGTATACTGCGATTAGGGTACCTGTTAGTTTAACCTGTTAGAGTCGTACCTGCATGGGTGTCCTTCGGGATCACCACCTATTTAGGACTGTGCGGTCCGACGGGACACCAGTCTAGCATGGATATAGATATGACTCGAGTGACTCGACGGGGTCCTCGCATCCCGATTGTCCTAGGTGTCCCCCGGGGCACCGAAGACCAGAGTTACGTTCCTACGGGAGCGCATGTTGCACGTGTTCGGGAACGTGCCAACGATTGGGTACCAGTTACAGGACTCTGACAGGAAGCTAACAGGCACCTAGTGGGACTAGTAGTGGGTCCCTTACTGAGTATTTTGTACTCACTCTTTTCATGTCATGTTTTCAGGTAGAGGACGAGGTAAGGGCAAAGGCAAGCTGGCGAGCGACCAGAAATGACCGTGGCAAGCCATAGGGATTTCTGCTTCTGCCTATTCTTGTTTTTGACTTTAGTACCTGAGTTTGAGTATTCTTCACTATTTACCATTTCGTTTTAGATAGGGCCCGAGTAGGACTTTAGAACGAAACATCATTTTTTTTTTTTTGCATGTTACCTTGTTGGATTTTCATAAATAAATTTCTAAAACCTTATACGTTTTTACTAAATTTTGTCCTAAACCACTTGTCCTATATTTAGTAATGACTTCGACTCAGTATAAGGAGTTGGGCCGTTACATTGGGTGTACCACTTATGTCCATAATTTTGGCCCTAATTAGACTAAATTTACCCCTCGGGCTCAGGCCTGTGTGTTTGTTGGATATCCCATTCACCAAAGCGGGTATAAATGTTTTCACCCGTCGTTTAGAAAATACTTTGTCACTATGGATGTTACTTTCTGTGAAAACCGACCCTACTTTCCTGTTAGCCATCTTCAGGGGGAGAGTGTGAGTGAAAAGTCTAACAACACTTTCGAATTTACTGAACCTACTCCTAGTACTGTATCTGACGTTGATCCTCATCCCATAATCTTACCTGCAAACCAAGTTCCTTGGAAAACATATTACAGGAGGAATCTCATAAAGGAAGTTGGGTCCCCTACTAGTCAACCGCCGGCTCCAGTCCAAGACTTCGAACCTCCTCGAGACCAAGGTATGGAAAACCCTACAGAACCTTGTACTAATAATACGATGAGTGAGAATGACAAGTCTGATGTTGCTGTTCTTGAAAATATGGAAGAAAAGAACCATGGTGATGACATTGAGGTTAGAATAGAAATCAGTAATGATGAAGCAGAACAGGGTCATACAAGGAAACTTGATGAGTATGATCCCTCTCTTGACATTCCCATTGCTTTGAGAAAAGGTACCAGATCCTGCACTAAACATCCCATTTGCAACTATGTTTTCTATGATAATCTCTCTTCATAGTTTAGAGCGTTTACAGCAAGCCTTGACTCTACCATAATACCGAAAAATATCTACACTGCTCTAGAGTGTCCTGAATGGAAAAATGTTGTTATGGAAGAGATGAAGGTTCTTGAAAACAATAGAACTTGGGAGATCTGTGCTCTACCCAAGGACATAAAACTGTAGGATGCAAATGGGTGTTTTCTCTCAAATACAAAGCAGATGGTACACTTGATAGACACAAGGCAAGGTTAGTTGCAAAAAGATTTACTCAGACCTATGATATTGACTATTCAGAAACCTTTTCTCCAGTTGCTAAGTTGAATACTGTTAGAGTCTTGCTATTTGTTGTTGTGAACAAAGATTGGCCTCTATACCAGCTAGATGTTAAGAATGCTTCTTTGAATCGAGACCTTGTGGAGGAAGTCTACATGAGCCCCCCGCCAAGATTTGAAGCCCAATTTGGTCAGTAGGTGTGTAAACTCCAAAAATCCCTATATGGTCTGAAAAAGTCTCCGAGAGCATGGTTTGACAGATTCACTATCTTTGTCAAGTCTCAAGGGTATAGTCAAGGGCACTCTAATCATACTCTATGTACAAAGGTTTCCAAGACAGGAAAGATTGCTATTCTAATAGTTTATGTAGATGACATTGTTTTGACCGGAGATGATCACACAAAAATCAATCAATTAAAACTGAGAATGGGTGATGAATTTGAAATCAAGGATTTGGGAAATCAGAAATATTTCCCTAAAAAAGCACTTCAAGACCTAGAATGCCAAGTGTGTAAGTGCAACAAACTTAGATTCAAACAAACCAAACAAACTTAGATTCAAACCAACCAAACAAACTTAAAAAGTGTTCCAACCGAGCCTACGTATCACTTGACCTTTAAAAGAAACCTCACAAAGTTTAAGTGTAAGTTTACAACTCCCAACGTACCAAAAAGTCAAGAACTGTGAAAAAAGCATTCGAAACACGTCTTAGCTTTCAAACGACCCAATGACGCTTAAGTGCAAAAGCTTGTAACTCATAACTTGCCAAAAAGTTCAAAAAAGTGTGGAAAAAGCCCTTCGATGGCAATCATGTCTGTATGTGCAACAAACTTAGTTCGAAACAACCTAACACCTGTTCAAAACATGTCTAAGTACCATTCGAACTTAAAAAATGGCCTAACAATGCTCAAGTATAATTTCGTAACTCATAACCTACCAAGAAAATTCAAACATTGTAAAAAAGCACTTCAAGACCCAAAATGGCAATTAAGTGTGTGGATGCAACAAACTGTGTCTCAAACAAACCTAAAAGGTGTTCAAATCGTGTCTAAGTATCACTTGAACTATCAAAATGACCCAACAAAACTTAAGTGTAATTTCGTAAACCATAACCTACCAAAAAATTCAAAAAGTGTGAAAAAAGCACTTCAAGACCGAAAATGGCAACCAAGTGTGTTAGTGCCACAAACTTTGTTTCAGACCAACCTAAAAAGAGTTCAAAACGTGTGTAAGCTTTCAAAACGATCGAACAATACTTAAGTATAAGTTCGCAAATCACAACCGACCAAAATTCCAAAAAGTGCGATAAAAGCACTCTAACACCCAACATGTCAGCCAAGTGTGCAAGTTCAACAAACTTAGTTCCAAACCAAAATAAAAAGAGTTTAAAACCTCTGAACATTGCTTGAGTGTAAATTCGCAACTCATAACCGACTAAAAAGTTCAAAAAAGAGTGAAAAAAGCACCGAGGACCTAAAATGGCACAACCTGACCAAGCATGTAAGTGCAACAGACTTAGTCTCAAACAAACTTAAAAAGTGTTCCAACCGAGCCTACGTATCACTTGACCTTTAAAAGCAACCTCACAAAGTTTAAGTGTAAGTTTACAACTCCCAGCGTACCAAAAAGTCAAGAACTGTGAAAAAAGCACTTCAAAGACCACAAAAGAAATGGCAACCAAATGTGTAAGTACAACAAACTTACCCTCAAACCAACCTTAAAAGTGTTCAAAACGAGTCTAATTATCACTTGAATTTTAGAAACGATCTAACAAAGCTTAAGTGTAAGTTCGTTACTCATAACCTAGCAAAAAGTTAAAAAAAAGTGAGAAAAGAGCCTTTCAAGACCCAAAATGGCAACAAAGTGCGTAAGTTCAACAAACTAAGTTTAAAACAAACCTAAAAGGTGTTGAAAACATGTCTACGTATCACTTGGACCTTAAAAAACGACCTAAGACATCTTAAGTGTAAGTTCATAGCTCACAACCTAGCGGAAAGTTCAAAAAGTGTGAAAAAAGCACTTTAAGACCCAAAGTGGCAACCGTGTGTGTGAGTGCAACAAACTTAGTGTTAAACCAACCTAAAACGCATTCAAAACATGTCCAAGTATCACTTGAACTTTCAAAACGATCTAACAAATCTTAACTGTAAGTTCGTAACTCACAACGTACCAAAAAGTTCAAAAAAGATTGAAAAAAAGCACTTCAAGACCTAGAATGCCAAGTGTGTAAGTGCAACAAACTTAGATTCAAACCGACCAAAAAGGCATTCGAAACACGTCTTAGCTTTCAAACGACCCAATGACGCTTAAGTGCAAAAGCTTGTAACTCATAACTTGCCAAAAAGTTCAAAAAAGTGTGGAAAAAGCCCTTCGATGGCAATCATGTCTGTATGTGCAACAAACTTAGTTCGAAACAACCTAACACCTGTTCAAAACATGTCTAAGTACCATTCGAACTTAAAAAATGGCCTAACAATGCTCAAGTATAATTTCGTAACTCATAACCTACCAAGAAAATTCAAACATTGTAAAAAAAGCACTTCAAGACCCAAAATGGCAATTAAGTGTGTGGATGCAACAAACTGAGTCTCAAACAAACCTAAAAGGTGTTCAAATCGTGTCTAAGTATCACTTGAACTATCAAAATGACCCAACAAAACTTAAGTGTAATTTCGTAAACCATAACCTACCAAAAAATTCAAAAAGTGTGGAAAAAGCACTTCAAGACCGAAAATGGCAACCAAGTGTGTTAGTGCCACAAACTTTGTTTCAGACCAACCTAAAAAGAGTTCAAAACGTGTGTAAGCTTTCAAAACGATCGAACAATGCTTAAGTATAAGTTCGCAAATCACAACCGACCAAAATTCCAAAAAGTGCGATAAAAGCACTCTAACACCCAACATGTCAGCCAAGTGTGCAAGTTCAGCAAACTTAGTTCCCAACCAAAATAAAAAGAGTTTAAAACCTCTGAACATTGCTTGAGTGTAAATTCGCAACTCATAACCGACTAAAAAGTTCAAAAAAGAGTGAAAAAAGCACCGAGGACCTAAAATGGCACAACCCGACCAAGCATGTAAGTGCAACAGACTTAGTCTCAAACAAACTTAAAAAGTGTTCCAACCGAGCCTACGTATCACTTGACCTTTAAAAGCAACCTCACAAAGTTTAAGTGTAAGTTTACAACTCCCAGCGTACCAAAAAGTCAAGAACTGTGAAAAAAGCACTTCAAAGACCACAAAAGAAATGGCAACCAAATGTGTAAGTACAACAAACTTACCTTCAAACCAACCTTAAAAGTGTTCAAAACGAGTCTAATTATCACTTGAATTTTAGAAACGATCTAACAAAGCTTAAGTGTAAGTTCGTTACTCATAACCTAGCAAAAAGTTAAAAAAAAGTGAGAAAAGAGCCTTTCAAGACCCGAAATGGCAACAAAGTGCGTAAGTTCAACAAACTAAGTTTAAAACAAACCTAAAAGGTGTTGAAAACATGTCTACGTATCACTTGGACCTTAAAAAACGACCTAAGACATCTTAAGTGTAAGTTCATAGCTCACAACCTAGCGGAAAGTTCAAAAAGTGTGAAAAAAGCACTTTAAGACCCAAAGTGGCAACCGTGTGTGTGAGTGCAACAAACTTAGTGTCAAACCAACCTAAAACGCATTCAAAACATGTCCAAGTATCACTTGAACTTTCAAAACGATCTAACAAATCTTAACTGTAAGTTCGTAACTCACAACGTACCAAAAAGTTCAAAAAAGATTGAAAAAAAGCACTTCAAGACCTAGAATGCCAAGTGTGTAAGTGCAACAAACTTAGATTCAAACCGACCAAAAAGGCATTCGAAACACGTCTTAGCTTTCAAACGACCCAATGACGCTTAAGTGCAAAAGCTTGTAACTCATAACTTGCCAAAAAGTTCAAAAAAGTGTGGAAAAAGCCCTTCGATGGCAATCATGTCTGTATGTGCAACAAACTTAGTTCGAAACAACCTAACACCTGTTCAAAACATGTCTAAGTACCATTCGAACTTAAAAAATGGCCTAACAATGCTCAAGTATAATTTCGTAACTCATAACCTACCAAGAAAATTCAAACATTGTAAAAAAAGCACTTCAAGACCCAAAATGGCAATTAAGTGTGTGGATGCAACAAACTGAGTCTCAAACAAACCTAAAAGGTGTTCAAATCGTGTCTAAGTATCACTTGAACTATCAAAATGACCCAACAAAACTTAAGTGTAATTTCGTAAACCATAACCTACCAAAAAATTCAAAAAGTGTGGAAAAAGCACTTCAAGACCGAAAATGGCAACCAAGTGTGTTAGTGCCACAAACTTTGTTTCAGACCAACCTAAAAAGAGTTCAAAACGTGTGTAAGCTTTCAAAACGATCGAACAATGCTTAAGTATAAGTTCGCAAATCACAACCGACCAAAATTCCAAAAAGTGCGATAAAAGCACTCTAACACCCAACATGTCAGCCAAGTGTGCAAGTTCAGCAAACTTAGTTCCCAACCAAAATAAAAAGAGTTTAAAACCTCTGAACATTGCTTGAGTGTAAATTCGCAACTCATAACCGACTAAAAAGTTCAAAAAAGAGTGAAAAAAGCACCGAGGACCTAAAATGGCACAACCCGACCAAGCATGTAAGTGCAACAGACTTAGTCTCAAACAAACTTAAAAAGTGTTCCAACCGAGCCTACGTATCACTTGACCTTTAAAAGCAACCTCACAAAGTTTAAGTGTAAGTTTACAACTCCCAGCGTACCAAAAAGTCAAGAACTGTGAAAAAAGCACTTCAAAGACCACAAAAGAAATGGCAACCAAATGTGTAAGTACAACAAACTTACCTTCAAACCAACCTTAAAAGTGTTCAAAACGAGTCTAATTATCACTTGAATTTTAGAAACGATCTAACAAAGCTTAAGTGTAAGTTCGTTACTCATAACCTAGCAAAAAGTTAAAAAAAAGTGAGAAAAGAGCCTTTCAAGACCCGAAATGGCAACAAAGTGCGTAAGTTCAACAAACTAAGTTTAAAACAAACCTAAAAGGTGTTGAAAACATGTCTACGTATCACTTGGACCTTAAAAAACGACCTAAGACATCTTAAGTGTAAGTTCATAGCTCACAACCTAGCGGAAAGTTCAAAAAGTGTGAAAAAAGCACTTTAAGACCCAAAGTGGCAACCGTGTGTGTGAGTGCAACAAACTTAGTGTCAAACCAACCTAAAACGCATTCAAAACATGTCCAAGTATCACTTGAACTTTCAAAACGATCTAACAAATCTTAACTGTAAGTTCGTAACTCACAACGTACCAAAAAGTTCAAAAAAGATTGAAAAAAAGCACTTCAAGACCTAGAATGCCAAGTGTGTAAGTGCAACAAACTTAGATTCAAACCGACCAAAAAGGCATTCGAAACACGTCTTAGCTTTCAAACGACCCAATGACGCTTAAGTGCAAAAGCTTGTAACTCATAACTTGCCAAAAAGTTCAAAAAAGTGTGGAAAAAGCCCTTCGATGGCAATCATGTCTGTATGTGCAACAAACTTAGTTCGAAACAACCTAACACCTGTTCAAAACATGTCTAAGTACCATTCGAACTTAAAAAATGGCCTAACAATGCTCAAGTATAATTTCGTAACTCATAACCTACCAAGAAAATTCAAACATTGTAAAAAAAGCACTTCAAGACCCAAAATGGCAATTAAGTGTGTGGATGCAACAAACTGAGTCTCAAACAAACCTAAAAGGTGTTCAAATTGTGTCTAAGTATCACTTGAACTATCAAAATGACCCAACAAAACTTAAGTGTAATTTCGTAAACCATAACCTACCAAAAAATTCAAAAAGTGTGAAAAAAGCACTTCAAGACCGAAAATGGCAACCAAGTGTGTTAGTGCCACAAACTTTGTTTCAGACCAACCTAAAAGGAGTTCAAAACGTGTGTAAGCTTTCAAAACGATCGAACAATGCTTAAGTATAAGTTCGCAAATCACAACCGACCAAAATTCCAAAAAGTGCGATAAAAGCACTCTAACACCCAACATGTCAGCCAAGTGTGCAAGTTCAACAAACTTAGTTCCAAACCAAAATAAAAAGAGTTTAAAACCTCTGAACATTGCTTGAGTGTAAATTCGCAACTCATAACCGACTAAAAAGTTCAAAAAAGAGTGAAAAAAGCACCGAGGACCTAAAATGGCACAACCCGACCAAGCATGTAAGTGCAACAGACTTAGTCTCAAACAAACTTAAAAAGTGTTCCAACCGAGCCTACGTATCACTTGACCTTTAAAAGCAACCTCACAAAGTTTAAGTGTAAGTTTACAACTCCCAACGTACCAAAAAGTCAAGAACTGTGAAAAAAGCACTTCAAAGACCACAAAAGAAATGGCAACCAAATGTGTAAGTACAACAAACTTACCCTCAAACCAACCTTAAAAGTGTTCAAAACGAGTCTAATTATCACTTGAATTTTAGAAACGATCTAACAAAGCTTAAGTGTAAGTTCGTTACTCATAACCTAGCAAAAAGTTAAAAAAAAGTGAGAAAAGAGCCTTTCAAGACCCGAAATGGCAACAAAGTGCGTAAGTTCAACAAACTAAGTTTAAAACAAACCTAAAAGGTGTTGAAAACATGTCTACGTATCACTTGGACCTTAAAAAACGACCTAAGACATCTTAAGTGTAAGTTCATAGCTCACAACCTAGCGGAAAGTTCAAAAAGTGTGAAAAAAGCACTTTAAGACCCAAAGTGGCAACCGTGTGTGTGAGTGCAACAAACTTAGTGTCAAACCAACCTAAAACGCATTCGAAACATGTCCAAGTATCACTTGAACTTTCAAAACGATCTAACAAATCTTAACTGTAAGTTCGTAACTCACAACGTACCAAAAAGTTCAAAAAAGATTGAAAAAAAGCACTTCAAGACCTAGAATGCCAAGTGTGTAAGTGCAACAAACTTAGATTCAAACCGACCAAAAAGGCATTCGAAACACGTCTTAGCTTTCAAACGACCCAATGACGCTTAAGTGCAAAAGCTTGTAACTCATAACTTGCCAAAAAGTTCAAAAAAGTGTGGAAAAAGCCCTTCGATGGCAATCATGTCTGTATGTGCAACAAACTTAGTTCGAAACAACCTAACACCTGTTCAAAACATGTCTAAGTACCATTCGAACTTAAAAAATGGCCTAACAATGCTCAAGTATAATTTCGTAACTCATAACCTACCAAGAAAATTCAAACATTGTAAAAAAAGCACTTCAAGACCCAAAATGGCAATTAAGTGTGTGGATGCAACAAACTGAGTCTCAAACAAACCTAAAAGGTGTTCAAATCGTGTCTAAGTATCACTTGAACTATCAAAATGACCCAACAAAACTTAAGTGTAATTTCGTAAACCATAACCTACCAAAAAATTCAAAAAGTGTGGAAAAAGCACTTCAAGACCGAAAATGGCAACCAAGTGTGTTAGTGCCACAAACTTTGTTTCAGACCAACCTAAAAAGAGTTCAAAACGTGTGTAAGCTTTCAAAACGATCGAACAATGCTTAAGTATAAGTTCGCAAATCACAACCGACCAAAATTCCAAAAAGTGCGATAAAAGCACTCTAACACCCAACATGTCAGCCAAGTGTGCAAGTTCAGCAAACTTAGTTCCCAACCAAAATAAAAAGAGTTTAAAACCTCTGAACATTGCTTGAGTGTAAATTCGCAACTCATAACCGACTAAAAAGTTCAAAAAAGAGTGAAAAAAGCACCGAGGACCTAAAATGGCACAACCCGACCAAGCATGTAAGTGCAACAGACTTAGTCTCAAACAAACTTAAAAAGTGTTCCAACCGAGCCTACGTATCACTTGACCTTTAAAAGCAACCTCACAAAGTTTAAGTGTAAGTTTACAACTCCCAGCGTACCAAAAAGTCAAGAACTGTGAAAAAAGCACTTCAAAGACCACAAAAGAAATGGCAACCAAATGTGTAAGTACAACAAACTTACCTTCAAACCAACCTTAAAAGTGTTCAAAACGAGTCTAATTATCACTTGAATTTTAGAAACGATCTAACAAAGCTTAAGTGTAAGTTCGTTACTCATAACCTAGCAAAAAGTTAAAAAAAAGTGAGAAAAGAGCCTTTCAAGACCCGAAATGGCAACAAAGTGCGTAAGTTCAACAAACTAAGTTTAAAACAAACCTAAAAGGTGTTGAAAACATGTCTACGTATCACTTGGACCTTAAAAAACGACCTAAGACATCTTAAGTGTAAGTTCATAGCTCACAACCTAGCGGAAAGTTCAAAAAGTGTGAAAAAAGCACTTTAAGACCCAAAGTGGCAACCGTGTGTGTGAGTGCAACAAACTTAGTGTCAAACCAACCTAAAACGCATTCAAAACATGTCCAAGTATCACTTGAACTTTCAAAACGATCTAACAAATCTTAACTGTAAGTTCGTAACTCACAACGTACCAAAAAGTTCAAAAAAGATTGAAAAAAAGCACTTCAAGACCTAGAATGCCAAGTGTGTAAGTGCAACAAACTTAGATTCAAACCGACCAAAAAGGCATTCGAAACACGTCTTAGCTTTCAAACGACCCAATGACGCTTAAGTGCAAAAGCTTGTAACTCATAACTTGCCAAAAAGTTCAAAAAAGTGTGGAAAAAGCCCTTCGATGGCAATCATGTCTGTATGTGCAACAAACTTAGTTCGAAACAACCTAACACCTGTTCAAAACATGTCTAAGTACCATTCGAACTTAAAAAATGGCCTAACAATGCTCAAGTATAATTTCGTAACTCATAACCTACCAAGAAAATTCAAACATTGTAAAAAAAGCACTTCAAGACCCAAAATGGCAATTAAGTGTGTGGATGCAACAAACTGAGTCTCAAACAAACCTAAAAGGTGTTCAAATCGTGTCTAAGTATCACTTGAACTATCAAAATGACCCAACAAAACTTAAGTGTAATTTCGTAAACCATAACCTACCAAAAAATTCAAAAAGTGTGGAAAAAGCACTTCAAGACCGAAAATGGCAACCAAGTGTGTTAGTGCCACAAACTTTGTTTCAGACCAACCTAAAAAGAGTTCAAAACGTGTGTAAGCTTTCAAAACGATCGAACAATGCTTAAGTATAAGTTCGCAAATCACAACCGACCAAAATTCCAAAAAGTGCGATAAAAGCACTCTAACACCCAACATGTCAGCCAAGTGTGCAAGTTCAACAAACTTAGTTCCAAACCAAAATAAAAAGAGTTTAAAACCTCTGAACATTGCTTGAGTGTAAATTCGCAACTCATAACCGACTAAAAAGTTCAAAAAAGAGTGAAAAAAGCACCGAGGACCTAAAATGGCACAACCCGACCAAGCATGTAAGTGCAACAGACTTAGTCTCAAACAAACTTAAAAAGTGTTCCAACCGAGCCTACGTATCACTTGACCTTTAAAAGCAACCTCACAAAGTTTAAGTGTAAGTTTACAACTCCCAACGTACCAAAAAGTCAAGAACTGTGAAAAAAGCACTTCAAAGACCACAAAAGAAATGGCAACCAAATGTGTAAGTACAACAAACTTACCCTCAAACCAACCTTAAAAGTGTTCAAAACGAGTCTAATTATCACTTGAATTTTAGAAACGATCTAACAAAGCTTAAGTGTAAGTTCGTTACTCATAACCTAGCAAAAAGTTAAAAAAAAGTGAGAAAAGAGCCTTTCAAGACCCGAAATGGCAACAAAGTGCGTAAGTTCAACAAACTAAGTTTAAAACAAACCTAAAAGGTGTTGAAAACATGTCTACGTATCACTTGGACCTTAAAAAACGACCTAAGACATCTTAAGTGTAAGTTCATAGCTCACAACCTAGCGGAAAGTTCAAAAAGTGTGAAAAAAGCACTTTAAGACCCAAAGTGGCAACCGTGTGTGTGAGTGCAACAAACTTAGTGTCAAACCAACCTAAAACGCATTCGAAACATGTCCAAGTATCACTTGAACTTTCAAAACGATCTAACAAATCTTAACTGTAAGTTCGTAACTCACAACGTACCAAAAAGTTCAAAAAAGATTGAAAAAAAGCACTTCAAGACCTAGAATGCCAAGTGTGTAAGTGCAACAAACTTAGATTCAAACCGACCAAAAAGGCATTCGAAACACGTCTTAGCTTTCAAACGACCCAATGACGCTTAAGTGAATCAGATTATGTATATGACTATTTAATTCCCCAGATCATTTTCCAATAATTCAAAAGAATGTCTATTCTTGCTATTATGAATCTATAGAACGAGAAATAATTAGGGACATGCATAATAATAATAATAATAATGCTTCAGAACCAACTTCCTTTCTTTGTTCTTCAAGCTATGTATGACCAGCTAGTTTCGTCAAATAAATATTTTCCAACGAACATAACCAAGGTTGGGATATATGATGGAAGAAGGTGATGTTCGAAAAAAGAAAAGAAGGAAGAAGAGCATCCATAGCTACGAATTCACATGAAGAAGAGGAACTCGACGAACTCAAATGGCAAATCGGAGGAGTGGGTAGCAAATTAGAGAGATGGAGAGAGTTTCCGTGGAAGGGGAAGGGTAATTTCACAAATAATCAAAGACAAACCTTTTTTATTACCAACCAATTTTTAAAGATTTTATTAGGTATGACAAAATATAAATCTATATTGTTACCTTTATCTATTCAATTTTATTCAACTTAACTTTATGTTTTCTTTTTCTCTCCATCTAACTTTTTCGATGATCACCTCCCTCCCTCACTCACACCTCACCTCACCTCCGACGGTCACACCACTTTCAGTCTCTTAAATCTGGTTGTCTCCACTCCAACATCTCTCACTCTTACCGCTACCGCCATGCCATGCCACTCTCACTCTCTCATAGCCACGATCACTTTCAGGAATTTAAAAAATATATAAAAAAAAACATATGTTGATAAAAGGCAAACTGTGAAGCCAAACCAAACCACATAATGCAATTTGATTTTCGATTTTGGTCTGATTCTATTCTAGAAAACACAAGCTCCAACAAACTATGAACACACCCATATATAATAGGGTAGATTATTAGTTTAGTCTCTTTTTTTCACTTTTTTTTCAAAATATTTAATAACACATTAATGTTAACACTATTAGGCCAACCAATAATAATAACAATAAAATTTATAGCTACATGATTTTATGTATCAATACTTCATCCTATCTAACCTATTTGTTCAACCATCAAATATTGCTTATGTTTATGGATGTCTCTTAGCAATTGCCAAATAACATGGCTAATTAAGCAATAATTAAAATCTCATATACTAGTTCAACGAGTCACTATAATTTTGATCCCAGGGAATTTGAGACTTTGTATTGAAAAAAAACAAAGGCAGGTAAGTGTCAACAATGTATACATCGATAATTATGTAGAAAAAATGTAGTCCATGAAACCGTTGCTTAATTAAATAATTTATAAATACACTAAAGTCTAAATTGAGCTGGGCCATATATTCGAATGTTAGGGACTGCACGAAGGTTTTCATATAGATAATTCGCCAATTCTTCCTGTTAGCATACAACACCTCCTCGTCGTTAGACTAAAGTCTTAAAACTAGTAAACATATTTATCATATCATTCTGAATTTTCAGTGTTCCAAGTAACCTAGTTGATAGAAAAATAATACATAAATTCCTTGATTAAAGAAAAAAAATTCTATTACTAACTTACTATGAAGGTATTTATTTAGTTGATACCCTGATTTAGTTGCTTCACGCATTTTTCACCGCCCAAAAATTCTCAAACAAAGGGTATATACCAAATTTCAATCAACTCACTTCGTAACTATGAATTTTTTGCATTTCGATCCTAGATAGATAATCAATAGCAGCTCCCCAAACCAATTGCTTCTCCAATTGTAGGCGTCCCAGCTTCAAATCTAACGAAGGGGGATATGAGTAATTAGTAGAATTAAGGACAATATTGTCCACCAAAAAGACTTCTTAATGCAAATATCAAAAGGCATTTGGGTAGGAAGAGAATACATAGAAGAGATGAAAGGATATGTAAAAAGGCATCAATTAATGAATAGTTCGAATAAAATAGACATCACAAAATGTTAGCACCATTCAAGAAGTCATCTATTTAAATCTCATAATGACTTCAAAAAGATGATTTATCAAGTGTCAATTATTATGAGAACAAATGAGCAAACAAATAATGCTAAATAAACGACAGTTATTTAGGTCTCTTGCAATTCTTGAGCCCTATATATTGAACGTTTTAATTTTTCCACATCATATAAAATAAATACATTGAGAAAAATTTCATTTTCAAGTAAAAAGAAAAGGACAAAATTGCAACCATGGAGTCCACTAACCTGGAACGAGGTTGTGCAAATGTGGAATGGTCAAGAAATCTCCACCATCTAGAGCCATGTAGGACCAAATATGAAAATTAGATATTGACTTCCTAAAAACGAACTGATGCAATTTTAATTTCATAACTTATCTTCTCAAAGGACATACCTAAGAATGGAGGCATTGCAAACAATAGATCAATCTACAAGAATCCAATGCCTGTAGGCCCACACATCTGAAGCATGTTTATTCCTTATCTTCATATGCCCAAATGTAAGGCTTGCCATTTAATTAATAAGAAAACAACCTAACCTTGTGAGAAGAAGCAATAAGAAAGTCAGCATCAAGTGCCTAGATGTCGACAACTATGTGTAGAACACTCTAGCACGAATCTACAAGCACTTTTGCCCCAAAATGATGTGCTAAGCCAACTATTTCTTCAATTGGAAGAACATAAGTTGCAGAGAAAAAAATCAAATCATACTGAATTCCACTATTTGCATATAGTTATTATTAGAAAGATATCAAGAGTAACTGGACACAGATCAAGAGAAGGAAAAATGTCTGACAGTTCTTTTCATTCTTCATTCATTTGACTTTATTATTTTTATTCAGCTGCAAACCTTTCCACTAGAAGTGTGATAACTGAAGTAATATGATAACACTTCAGTTTGAAATATTCACCTACTACTTGTTTTATTTGAGTAATGTTTATAAATTGAATGGTATAAAAAGGAAATAGATTAAAAAAAATGCTAAATATCAAATAGAATGGTGTACCCAGTACATTTTGAGACATGATAGGTAACCACAAGCTTTGTTTTTGTTGAAAACATTTCCTTTAACTCTAGTAAGTTTGGGACATTATGTTCACCTAAACTTACAAACTTCAGAACAACACCGGTCCTTTCAGCTATAAGTTGCCAAGGAACAATGGCACTATGATGTTCAGCAACCGTAAGTATGATTTGCACTGAAAGAATAGATTGTTACAGTTTAAACTTAAAGTTAAAGCAGTATATGGCTACACATGTTTAAAGAGATAAAGGATGCAACTTCATGATGTAGGAATGTAAAACACTTTCATTAACTTAAATATGAAATCATAATCTTCACAAATAAAACCTTAAAGCCTACTGTTAGAATTAGTAGGGCTTTGTCCTTAGAGTATTTTTGGAAAGAATAATATATAAGATTTTATTTCCTAAATATTTCCTAGATCTTTTCCTTTCTTACTCCTATTGTACTATATTTATTTTCTCTATTTGTACCAATTGTATTCATAAGAAAAATAATAAAAACTAAAGTATCGTGGTTTTTCTCCCAGTTCTCTGGTTTCCACGTAAGTCTCGGGTTGTTGTTAATTGCTTTCAATATGGTATCAGAGCAAAGCAATAACAAAACCCTAGGAGAAACCCAGATCGAAATTGAACCCGTCACTGTCGTCGCTGCCGCCATGGAGAAACTGCTTCAAAACCTACAGAAACCGCCGATCTACCCAACGGGAGTGGTTTCGCAGTCGTACGAGCCACCGTCTGACCAGAAGATGCTTCACGCGCCGCTTCTCTCCAGCGCATGGGCCGTTTCATCTCACCGCCCAGCCCATTCCCTTTTACGCGCCGTCGGATGTCCAACCGTCAAGCCCTTCCGGCCATTCGCATCCTCACGCGCCGCCTATGAGCTCCGGACAGCAACCCTCAACCGTAAATCTTTCAAATCTGTACAGTAAGCATCCGCTGTACGTTGACTCTTTACAGCAACCGTTGTTTTCTGGTAACGGAATTAATCAACCTCAGAACAGATCAAACATTGAAGCGGGTGAGTCTTTGATGCATTTCAAACCAACCGAGTTACCGATGTATTCCAAGAACCCGATAACTTCGTTCCCTAATTTACTGTCAAATTATATAACTGGCTCTTTGGGTTCGTCTACAGAGAATTTTTCAGGTGAAAAATTAAATGGGCAAAATTATTTTTCTTGGTCCCAATCAATAAAGATGTTCCTCGAAGGTCGCCACCAGTTCGACTTCTTAACTGGAGGGACTGTACGTCCTCTACCAGGAGACGCCTTGGAACGACTTTGGAAAGGGGAGGACTCACTTATTCGGTCCATGTTGATTAATAGTATGGAACCACAGATCGACAAGCCTCTACTATCTGCTGCCACAGCAAAAGATTTGTGGGATACAACTCAAACCCTTTACTCGAAACGACAGAATGCCTCTCGGTTGTATACACTGCGAAAACAGGTCCATAATTGCAAACAAGGGACTCTGAACGTGACTACCTATTTTAACAAGCTCTCTCTCCTCTGGAAAGAGATGGATTTGTGCAGAGAGACAGTTTGGGACACACCAAATGACGATACTCAATATGCTAAACTTGAAGAGGTTGACCGTGTTTATGACTTCCTTGCAAGACTTAATCCCAAATTTGATACTGTTTGTGGTCGTATACTCGGACAAAGACCTCTTCCCTCCCTAATGGAAGTTTGTTTTGAAGTCCGCCTGGAAGAGGATCGCACTAATGCCATGGGTGTACTACTACCCCTACCATTGACTCCGCTGCCTTTAGCGCTCGGTCCTCAAATCATGACAGTGACAAGAATAATGGGAAGTCAATTCCTGTGTGTAAGCACTGCAAGAAACAATGGTACACCAAGGATCAGTGTTGGAAACTCCACAGTCGTCCCCCAAGAGGTAACAAACGATCCTCCAACGAGAAACAGAACTCATGACGTGCATACATTAGTGAGACTACCCCTGCCAGCACCTCTCAATCAACTGATCCTACTGCGAGCCAGACCAAGACTCCGACTCTGGGTGCCATTGCTCAGTCAGGTATGCCTCAGTCCCTTGGGCTTATTAGCGTTGATGGGAAGAATCCCTGGATCTTAGACTCAAGGGCTATAGATCACTTGAAAGGTTCTTCGAAACACTTTATCTCTTATGCCCCGTGTACCGGTAATGAAAAAATTCGAATAGCTGATGGCTCTCTAGCTCTAATCGCTGGCAAAGGACAAATAGTTCCCTCTGACGGTTTTACTCTCCAGAGTGTTTTGCATGTCCCTAAACTGTCTTACAATTTGTTATCTATAAGCAAGATCACTCGTGAATTGCATTGTAAAGCTATCTTCTTATCTGTATCGGTTTATTTTCAGGACATAAGCTCGAGGAGGACGATTGGCACTGCTTGACATAGAAGGGGACTTTACATCCTTGATGATGATACCTCCTATAGTAGTTTGTCTAGGGCTAGTTTACTGTCATCTTACTTTAGCACTTTTGAACAAAGACTGTATGTTGTGGCATTTTCGACTGGGCCACCCAAACTTTACATATATGCAATATTTATTTCCCCACCTTTTTTCTAAACTTGATGTCTCTTCTCTATCTTGCGATATGTGTATCCGGGCTAAACAACATCGGGTCTCTTTTCCCTCACAACCATATAAACCTACACAACCGTCTACCCTCATCCATAGTGACGTTTGGGGTCCTTCCAAGGTCACCACCTCATCGGGAAAGCGGTGGTTTGTAACTTTCATCGATGACCATACTCGTCTTACCTGGGTCTACCTAATAACAGATAAATCCGAGGTTTCGTCCATTTTCCAAAACTTCTATCGTACTATTGAAACATAATTTCATAAAAAATTGCAATTCTTCGAAGTGATAATGGTCGGGAATTCCAAAACCATAACCTTAGTGAATTTCTAACCTCCAAAGGGATTGCTCACCAAACCTCATGTGCCTACACTCCTCAACAAAATGGAGTGGTCGAACAAAAAAACCGTCACCTTGTGGAAGTAGCTCGCTCCCTTATGCTTTCCACTTCCCTTCCATCATACCTGTGGGGAGATGTTATTCTTACAGCCACTCACTTAATCAATAGAATGCCTTCTCGTATACTCCCCCTTCAGACTCCCTTAGATCGTCTTACCCCTCTACTCGCCTTGTGTCTGAGGTTCCTCTTCGTGTGTTTGGGTGTAACGTCCCAACAAACTCGTTTTTGTTCATCTTACTATTAATATTTATGTATGGTCTTGGAAAAGACAAATTTATTGGGAGAACCTTATCATTTTGAATTTTCCGGTTTATTAAAGTTGGGTTTTCCACTTTTTTTATTATTAAGTATTTTTCTATTATGTTACCTATTTTAGTATTTAGAAATTATTTAATGAGTTATTGCTAATTGAAAGGAGGGTTGGTTGAGTTTGGTGAGATTTGGAGAGAGAGAGGAGATGGTTGGTTTGGGTTATTTAAAGGAAAAGAAAAGAGATATTGTCTTATAAAAAGCCTTGGGTCTCGTGCGTAAAGAAGAAGAGAAAAATCAAAGAAAGAAAGGGGAAAAGAAAAGAGAAAAAGGGAGAAAAAAAATTTATTCATAAAACCCTAGCCGCCGCCACGAACCGAGCCGCCAAGCCTTCCTCTCTCTGTTCAGCAGCGCAGTCGAGTCTGCAGTCCACCCGAGCCGTCGCCGAGCTTCCAGCCGCATCAGAAGAATCGTCCAAGCCAATCCGCGCACGCCGAGCGTCCGCCGCAGCAGCCATCTCTCGCAGCCGTCGCCTGAAGCCGAGCCCGCGTCACCCTTTGCGATCCGCAGCCGATCCGTCATCCAGCCGCGTCGCGCCGCTTCGATCCGACGCAGCGCAGCCGAAACGTCCGTCTGCAGCCGTCGCCGAGCGAAGCCGTGGTGTAGCCGGACCACCCGCAGCCGTCGCGCCACCCGGATCCGGAAGCCAGCGCCTCGTCGCGTGAGGACCCGACCGAAGCCCCGCTCCGTGACCCGAAGCCTGGCCCGTGCCGCGTGCCTCTGACCCGGAACCCGAGCCGCGTGCACCCGCGAGCCGAGCAGCGCCCGCGTGCGAGCCGCACGTGCGTAGACGCTGTACCAAGCCGAGCCGCGCCTGTCTGCACCACGAGCCGCGCCAGTCTGCGCCGCAAGCCGAGCCGATCTTCAACCTCCAAGCCGAGCCGGTCCCTGTTCTCTTTCCAGCCGAGCCGCCAAGCCTAATTTGGCTCCTGCCATCCAATTTTCGATAATTAAACTAATTATTTTGGCATTACCCAGTAAGACTCAATGACTTTGGACACTAAATAATTTAATTTGGAATTAAATTAAATTATTTTCCTTAAGGGACGTCTTGGACCAAGTAACTGCTGCAGCGTGAGATTTCTTCAGTAGGGGCTTAGCATTGCAACCTCTTTCTAGGGTAAGTCATTTCAACTGAATTTTGAACCGTTAGTTGTTGGTGACTTAATTACGAATTTTGGCGTATTAAACAGTTAGGACCTCGTTGCTTGGAAAGCACACTTGCCTCGCGGTTAGAACTCGCCAAGTAAATCTCCAGGTAAGAGATTTCTACTACTAGCTCCATGTTTAGAATTATGAGGTCACGTATACCTTCAATTGTGCATGTCGAGGACTAGACTGTACGATGCATGAAATTAATGATAGTATGATGCGATTGATGATATGGTTATATTATAGCATGATGTTGTGATGACGAGAACTGTTATGGCTGTACGACGGGTGTCGAGATGGAGAGTGTAATGATGATTTATCTGTTATGTTATATGATGACGCCATGTGTATGTATACTGCGATTAGGGTACCTGTTAGTTTAACCTGTTAGAGTCGTACCTGCATGGGTGTCCTTCGGGATCACCACCTATTTAGGACTGTGCGGTCCGACGGGACACCAGTCTAGCATGGATATAGATATGACTCGAGTGACTCGACGGGGTCCTCGCATCCCGATTGTCCTAGGTGTCCCCCGGGGCACCGAAGACCAGAGTTACGTTCCTACGGGAGCGCATGTTGCACGTGTTCGGGAACGTGCCAGCGATTGGGTACCAGTTACAGGACTCGGACAGGAAGCTAACAGGCACCTAGTGGGACTAGTAGTGGGTCCCTTACTGAGTATTTTGTACTCACTCTTTTCATGTCATGTTTTCAGGTAGAGGACGAGGTAAGGGCAAAGGCAAGCTGGCGAGCGACCAAAAGTGACCGTGGCAAGCCATAGGGATTTCTGCTTCCGCCTATTCTTGTTTTTGACTTTAGTACCTGAGTTTGAGTATTCTTCACTATTTACCATTTCGTTTTAGATAGGGCCCGAGTAGGACTTTAGAACGAAACATCATTTTTTTTTTTGCATGTTACCTTGTTGGATTTTCATAAATAAATTTCTAAAACCTTATACGTTTTTACTAAATTTTGTCCTAAACCACTTGTCCTATATTTAGTAATGACTTCGACTCAGTATAAGGAGTTGGGCCGTTATAGTTGGTATCAGAGCACAGTGTTTTAGGTTCTGTAGACTGACCTACGATGTAAGTCATTGTTTTGTTTTGGTTTTACTTCACCCTATGGCTATACGGTCCTTCGACACTCGCCAGGTATGTCTAAAGCCTTGCTAATGTTAAGATTACAATTTTGCCTGAATAGACTAGACCTAGAGATAGGTGTGTTAAGTTCTTGTGGTGAAAAGTTTTGTTGGTGAATTTTAGGGAGAATGCCGCCACGTAGAGGTGCACGCCGAGAAGGTGGTAGGGGAGGCAGAGGAGCTGGTCGTGGCCAGCTGGAGGCGCAACCTGCTGCACCGGTGGTCGACCCTAACGCACCGGTCACCCAGGCGGATCTCGCCGCGATGGAGCAGCGTTATCAGGACATGCTGCAAGCTGCTTTGGCACCTTTCCTCGCCGCCCAGCAGAACCAGGCCACCCCTGTTCAGGCCCAGGCCGACGTTCCTCCAGCCCCTGAGGAAGCTCAACCCGTACCAGTTCAACTGTCGGCCGAGACTAAACACTTACGGGACTTTAGGAAGTATAATCCTAAGACCTTTGACGGATCCATGGACAACCCCACAAAGGCCCAAATGTGGTTGACGTCCATAGAGACTATCTTCCGGTACATGAAGTGCCCAGAAGACTAGAAGGTGCAGTGTGCAGTTTTCTTCTTGGAGGATAGGGGCACCGCCTGGTGGGAGACTGCTGAGAGAATGCTGGGGGGCGACGTCAGCAAGATAACTTGGGAGCAGTTCAAGGAGAACTTCTATGCTAAGTTCTTCCCTGCCAACGTGAAGCACGCTAAGCTGCAAGAGTTCCTAAACTTGGAGCAAGGCGATATGACGGTGGAGCAGTACGACGCCGAGTTCGACATGCTGTCCCGTTTTGCTCCCGATGTGGTAAGGGATGAGGCTGCCAGGACGGAGAAATTCGTTAGAGGACTCAGGCTAGACCTTCAGGGCATTGTCCGAGCTCTCCGGCCAACCACTCATGCTGATGCACTACGAATAACACTGGATTTGAGCCTGCATGAGAGAGCTGATTCGTCTAAGGCTGCCGGCAGAGGGTCAGCCTTGGGACAGAAAAGAAAGGTGGAGATGCAGCCTGACGTAATACCGCAGCGAACTCTGAGGTCAGGAGGTGTCTTTCAGAGACACCGACGGGAGCTTGCAGCAGCCGGGAGGACTTTGAGAGAGCTACCCGCTTGTACTACCTGTGGGAGAGTCCACGGAGGTCGTTGCTTGGCTGGAAGTGGAGTCTGCTTCAGGTGCAGACAGCCGGGGCACACTGCTGATATGTGTCCTCAGAAACCCTTTGAGACGACACCGCCCCAGCCTTCTGCTTCCCAGCAGGGGAGAGTTTTTACCACTACTCGGCAGGAGGCCGAGCGAGCTGGTACAGTGGTGACAGGTACGCTCCCAATTTTGGGGCATTATGCTTTTGTACTATTTGACTCTGGGTCATCCCACTCGTTTATATCTTCTGTTTTCGTTCAGCATGTGGGTTTGGAGGTAGAACCTTTGGGTAGTGTTTTGTCTGTTTCTACTCCATCTGGGGAGGTCCTGTTGTCCAAAGAACAAATAAAGGCATGTCGGGTAGAGATAGCGAATCATATGTTAGACGTGACCTTACTAGTGTTAGACATGCAGGATTTCGACATGATTCTAGGCATGGATTGGCTGTCAGCTAACCATGCAAATATAGATTGTTTTGGCAAGGAAGTTGTCTTTAACCCTCCCTTCGGGGCTAGTTTCAAATTTAGGGGGGCAGGCATGGTATGTATACCCAAGGTCATCTCAGCCATGAAGGCTAGTAAACTACTCAGCCAGGGTACTTGGAGCATCTTGGCAAGCGTAGTGGATATTAGAGAGCCAGAAGTTTCCCTATCTTCCGAACCAGTGGTAAGGGAGTACCCTGATGTTTTCCCCGACGAACTCCCAGTACTTCCGCCTCCCAGGGAGGTAGACTTCGCCATCAAGTTAGAGCTGGGCACTGCCCCTATCTCGAGGGCCCCTTACAGAATGGCTCCAGCCGAGCTAAAAGAGTTGAAGGTCCAGTTACAGGAGTTGCTGGACAAAGGTTTCATCCGGCCCAGTGTGTCGCCTTGGGGAGCCCCAGTGTTGTTCGTGAAGAAGAAGGATGGGTCGATGCGCCTTTGTATTGACTACCGAGAGCTGAACAAGGTGACAGTTAAAAACTGCTACCCTTTGCCCAGGATTGATGACTTGTTCGATCAGTTGCAGGGAGCCACTGTCTTTTCCAAGATCGACATGCGGTCAGGCTATCACCAGTTGAGGATTAGGGACGGTGACATTCCCAAGACGGCCTTTCGTTCGAGGTACGGACATTACGAGTTCGTTGTGATGTCTTTCGGCTTGACTAACGCTCCTGCAGTGTTCATGGATTTGATGAACAGGGTGTTTAAGGATTTTCTAGACTCGTTCGTCATAGTCTTCATTGATGACATCTTGATTTACTCTAAAACTGAGGCTGAGCACGAGGAGCACTTGCACCAGGTTTTGGAGACTCTTCGAGCCAACAAGTTGTATGCCAAGTTCTCCAAGTGTGAATTCTGGTTAAGGAAGGTGACGTTCCTTGGCCACGTGGTTTCCAGTGAGGGAGTTTCAGTGGATCCAACAAAGATTGAAGCGGTGACCAACTGGCCTCGACCGTCCACAGTTAGTGAAATTCGAAGTTTTCTGGGCTTGGCAGGTTACTACAGGAGATTCGTGGAAGACTTCTCACGTATAGCCAGCCCGTTGACCCAGTTGACCAGGAAGGGAACCCCTTTTGTCTGGAGCCCAGCATGCGAGAGTAGCTTTCAGGAGCTCAAGCAGAAGCTGGTGACTGCACCAGTCCTGACAGTGCCCGATGGGTCGGGAAACTTTGTGATCTATAGTGATGCTTCCAAGAAGGGACTGGGCTGTGTCCTGATGCAGCAAGGTAAGGTAGTTGCTTATGCCTCCCGCCAGTTGAAGATTCATGAGCAGAACTACCCTACCCACGACTTGGAGTTGGCAGCTGTAGTCTTTGCACTGAAGATATGGAGGCACTACCTGTACGGTGAGAAGATACAGATTTACACCGATCATAAGAGCCTGAAGTACTTCTTCACTCAGAAGGAGTTGAACATGAGGCAGAGGAGGTGGCTCGAGTTGGTGAAAGACTATGACTGCGAGATCCTGTACCACCCAGGTAAAGCAAATATAGTGGCTGACGCGCTGAGTAGGAAGGTTGCACATTCAGCAGCGCTAATCACCAAGCAGACCCCCTTACTCAGAGATTTTGAGAGAGCCGAGATTGCAGTCTCAGTAGGTGAGGTCACCGCACAGTTGGCTCAGTTGTCAGTTCAGCCAACCTTGAGGCAAAAGATCATCGCTGCTTAGCTGAATGATCTTTACTTGGTCGAGAAGCGTCGTATGGTAGAGACAGGGCAAGGTGAGGACTTCTCCATATCCTCTGACGATGGCCTTATGTTTGAGGGACGCTTGTATGTGCCGGAAGACAGCGCAGTCAAGACAGAACTTTTGATTGAGGCTCACAGTTCTCCATTTACCATGCACCCTGGAAGTACGAAGATGTACCAGGACTTGAGGAGTGTCTACTGGTGGAGGAACATGAAGAGGGAAGTGGCAGACTTTGTTAGTAGGTGCTTGGTGTGCCAGCAGGTGAAGGCACCTAGACAACGTCCAGCCGAGTTGTTACAACCCTTGAGTGTGCCAGGGTGGAAGTGGGAGAGTGTGTCGATGGATTTTATTACGGGACTGCCCAAGACCCTAAAGGGCTATACAGTGATCTGGGTTGTGGTCGACAGACTCACGAAGTCGGCCCATTTCGTGCCAGGGAAATCCACTTACACTGCCAGTAAGTGGGGCAGTTATATATGACAGAGATTGTGAGACTACATGGAGTACCCGTATCCATCATTTCAGACAGAGACGCTCGTTTCACATCGAAGTTCTGGAAAGGACTTCAACTTGCTTTAGGTACGAGGTTAGACTTCAGCACGGCATTCCACCCTCAGACTGATGGTCAAACAGAGAGATTGAACCAGATTTTGGAAGACATGCTACGGGCCTGCGTGCTAGAGTTTTCAGGAAGTTGGGACTCTCATCTGCATCTGATGGAGTTTGCCTATAATAACAGCTACCAGGCTACTATCGGTATGGCACCGTTCGAGGCTCTATATGGCAAGTGTTGTAGATCTCCTGTCTGCTGGGGCGAGGTTGGAGAGCAGAGGATGCTAGGCCCCGAGTTAGTGCAGACTACCAATGCAGCCATACAGAAGATCCGAGCTCGTATGCTGACAGCACAGAGCAGACAGAAGAGTTATGCTGATGTACGACGTAAGGATCTCGAGCTTGAAGTGGGAGACATGGTCTTTCTGAAGGTAGCACCTATGAAGGGTGTTCTGAGGTTCGTGAAGAAGGGGAAGCTGAGTCCACGCTTCGTAGGGCCGTTTGAGATACTGGAGCGGATTGGCCCCGTGGCTTATCGCTTGGCGCTACCCCCATCTTTTGCTGCAGTGCATGACGTATTCCATATCTCCATGCTGAGGAAATATGTCGCAGACCCAACACATGTGGTGGACTTCGAGCCACTACCGATCAGCGAGAACTTGAGCTACGAGGAGCAGCCTGTCGAGGTCTTGGCAAGGGAGGTCAAGAAGCTTCGTAGTCGAGAAATTCCACTGGTCAAAGTCCTTTGGCAGAACCATGGAGTGGAAGAGGCCACGTGGGAGAAAGAAGAGGACATGAGAGCTCAGTACCCCGAGCTGTTCGAGGATTAGAACTTTCGAGGACGAAAGTTTTCTAAGGAGTGGAGTATGTAACGCCCCAACAAACTTGTTTTTGTTCATCTTACTATTAATATTTATGTATGGTCTTGGAAAAGACAAATTTATTGGGAGAACCTTATCATTTTGAATTTTCCGGTTTATTAAAGTTGGGTTTTCCACTTTTTTTATTATTAAGTATTTTTCTATTATGTTACCTATTTTAGTATTTAGAAATTATTTAGTGAGTTATTGCTAATTGAAAGGAGGGTTGGTTGAGTTTGGTGAGATTTGGAGAGAGAGAGGAGATGGTTGGTTTGGGTTATTTAAAGGAAAAGAAAAGAGATATTGTCTTATAAAAAGCCTTGGGTCTCGTGCGTAAAGAAGAAGAGAAAAATCAAAGAAAGAAAGGGGGAAAAGAAAAGAGAAAAAGGGAGGAAAAAAAAGATTTATTAATAAAACCCTAGCAGCCGCCGCCGCGAACCCGAGCCGCCAAGACTTCCCCTCTCTGTTCAGCAGCGCAGCCGAGTCTTCAGTCCACCCGAGCCGTCGCCGAGCTTCCAGCCGCGTCGGAAGAATCGTCCAAGCCGATCCGCGCACGCCGAGCGTCCGCCGGAGCAGCCGTCTCTCGCAGCCGTCGCCCGAAGCCGAGCCGCGTCACCCTTCGCGATCCGCAGCCGATCCGTCAGCCAGCCGCGTCGCGCCGCTTCGATCCGACGCAGCGCAGCCGAAACGTCCGTCTGCAGCCGTCGCCGAGCGAAGCCGTGGTGTAGCCGGACCACCCGCAGCCGTCGCGCCACCCGGATCCGGAAGCCAGTGCCTCGTCGCGTGAGGACCCCACCCGGCCGAAGCCCCGCTCCGTGACCCGAAGCTCGGCCCGTGCCGCGTGCCTCTGACCCGGAACCCGAGCCGCGTGCACCCGCGAGCCGAGCAGCGCCCACGTGCGAGCCGCACGTGCGTAGACGCTGTACCAAGCCGAGCTGCGCTTGTCTGCACCACGAGCCGCGCCAGTCTGCGCCGCGAGCCGAGCCGATCTTCAACCTCCAAGCCGAGCCGATCCTTGTTCTCTTTCCAGCCGAGCCGCCAAGCCTAATTTGGCTCCTGCCATCCAATTTTGGATAATTAAACTAATTATTTTGGCATTACTTAGTAAGACTTAATGACTTTGGACACTAAATAATTTAATTTGGAATTAAATTAAATTATTTTCCTTAAGGGATGTCTTGGACCAAGTAACTGCTGCAGCGTGGGATTTCTTCAGTAGGGGCTCAGCATTGCAACCTCTTTCTAGGGTAAGTCATTTCAACTGAATTTTGAACCGTTAGTCGTTGGTGACTTAATTACGAATTTTGGCGTATTAAACAGTTAGGACCTCGTTGCTTGGAAAGCACACTTGCCTCGCGGTTAGAACTCGCCAAGTAAATCTCCAGGTAAGAGATTTCTACTACTAGCTCCATGTTTAGAATTATGAGGTCACGTATACCTTCAATTGTGCATGTCGAGGACTAGACTGTACGATGCATGAAATTAATGATAGTATGATGCGATTGATGATATGGTTATATTATAGCATGATGTTGTGATGACGAGAACTGTTATGGCTGTACGACGGGTGTCGAGATGGAGAGTGTAATGATGATTTATCTGTTATGTTATATGATGACGCCATGTGTATGTATACTGCGATTAGGGTACCTGTTAGTTTAACCTGTTAGAGTCGTACCTGCATGGGTGTCCTTCGGGATCACCACCTATTTAGGACTGTGCGGTCCGACGGGACACCAGTCTAGCATGGATATAGATATGACTCGAGTGACTCGACGGGGTCCTCGCATCCCGATTGTCCTAGGTGTCCCCCGGGGCACCGAAGACCAGAGTTACGTTCCTACGGGAGCGCATGTTGCACGTGTTCGGGAACGTGCCAGCGATTGGGTACCAGTTACAGGACTCTGACAGGAAGCTAACAGGCACCTAGTGGGACTAGTAGTGGGTCCCTTACTGAGTATTTTGTACTCACTCTTTTCATGTCATGTTTTCAGGTAGAGGACGAGGTAAGGGCAAAGGCAAGCTGGCGAGCGACTAGAAATGACCGTGGCAAGCCATAGGGATTTCTGCTTCTGCCTATTCTTGTTTTTGACTTTAGTACCTGAGTTTGAGTATTCTTCACTATTTACCATTTCGTTTTAGATAGGGCCCGAGTAGGACTTTAGAACGAAACATCATTTTTTTTTTTTTGCATGTTACCTTGTTGGATTTTCATAAATAAATTTCTAAAACCTTATACGTTTTTACTAAATTTTGTCCTAAACCACTTGTCCTATATTTAGTAATGACTTCGACTCAGTATAAGGAGTTGGGCCGTTACATTGGGTGTACCACTTATGTCCATAATTTTGGCCCTAATTAGACTAAATTTACCCCTCGGGCTCAGGCCTGTGTGTTTGTTGGATATCCCATTCACCAAAGCGGGTATAAATGTTTTCACCCGTCGTTTAGAAAATACTTTGTCACTATGGATGTTACTTTCTGTGAAAACCGACCCTACTTTCCTGTTAGCCATCTTCAGGGGGAGAGTGTGAGTGAAAAGTCTAACAACACTTTCGAATTTACTGAACCTACTCCTAGTACTGTATCTGACGTTGATCCTCATCCCATAATCTTACCTGCAAACCAAGTTCCTTGGAAAACATATTACAGGAGGAATCTCATAAAGGAAGTTGGGTCCCCTACTAGTCAACCGCCGGCTCCAGTCCAAGACTTCGAACCTCCTCGAGACCAAGGTATGGAAAACCCTACAGAACCTTGTACTAATAATACGATAAGTGAGAATGACAAGTCTGATGTTGCTGTTCTTGAAAATATGGAAGAAAAGAACCATGGTGATGACATTGAGGTTAGAATAGAAATCAGTAATGATGAAGCATAACAGGGTCATACAAGAAAACTTGATGAGTATGATCCCTCTCTTGACATTCCCATTGCTTTGAGAAAAGGTACCAGATCCTGCACTAAACGTCCCATTTGCAACTATGTTTTCTATGATAATCTCTCTTCATAGTTTAGAGCGTTTACAGCAAGCCTTGACTCTACCATAATACCGAAAAATATCTACACTGCTCTAGAGTGTCCTGAATGGAAAAATGTTGTTATGGAAGAGATGAAGGTTCTTGAAAACAATAGAACTTGGGAGATCTGTGCTCTACCCAAGGACATAAAACTGTAGGATGCAAATGGGTGTTTTCTCTCAAATACAAAGCAGATGGTACACTTGATAGACACAAGGCAAGGTTAGTTGCAAAAAGATTTACTCAGACCTATGATATTGACTATTCAGAAACCTTTTCTCCAGTTGCTAAGTTGAATACTGTTAGAGTCTTGCTATTTGTTGTTGTGAACAAAGATTGGCCTCTATACACGCTAGATGTTAAGAATGCTTCTTTGAATCGAGACCTTGTGGAGGAAGTCTACATGAGCCCCCCGCCAAGATTTGAAGCCCAATTTGGTCAGTAGGTGTGTAAACTCCAAAAATCCCTATATGGTCTGAAAAAGTCTCCGAGAGCATGGTTTGACAGATTCACTATCTTTGTCAAGTCTCAAGGGTATAGTCAAGGGCACTCTAATCATATTCTATGTACAAAGGTTTCCAAGACAGGAAAGATTGCTATTCTAATAGTTTATGTAGATGACATTGTTTTGACCGGAGATGATCAAACAAAAATCAATCAATTAAAACTGAGAATGGGTGATGAATTTGAAATCAAGGATTTGGGAAATCAGAAATATTTCCCTAAAAAAGCACTTCAAGACCTAGAATGCCAAGTGTGTAAGTGCAACAAACTTAGATTCAAACAAACCAAACAAACTTAGATTCAAACCAACCAAACAAACTTAAAAAGTGTTCCAACCGAGTCTACGTATCACTTGAACTTTAAAAGCAACCTCACAAAGTTTAAGTGTAAGTTTACAACTCCCAACGTACCAAAAAGTCAAGAACTGTGAAAAAAGCACTTCAAAGACCACAAAAGAAATGGCAACCAAATGTGTAAGTACAACAAACTTACCCTCAAACCAACCTTAAAAGTGTTCAAAACGAGTCTAATTATCACTTGAATTTTAGAAACGATCTAACAAAGCTTAAGTGTAAGTTCGTTACTCATAACCTAGCAAAAAGTTAAAAAAAAGTGAGAAAAGAGCCTTTCAAGACCCAAAATGGCAACAAAGTGCGTAAGTTCAACAAACTAAGTTTAAAACAAACCTAAAAGGTGTTGAAAACATGTCTACGTATCACTTGGACCTTAAAAAACGACCTAGGACATCTTAAGTGTAAGTTCATAGCTCACAACCTAGCGGAAAGTTCAAAAAGTGTGAAAAAAGCACTTTAAGACCCAAAGTGGCAACCGTGTGTGTGAGTGCAACAAACTTAGTGTCAAACCAACCTAAAACGCATTCAAAACATGTCCAAGTATCACTTGAACTTTCAAAACGATCTAACAAATCTTAACTGTAAGTTCGTAACTCACAACGTACCAAAAAGTTCAAAAAAGATTGAAAAAAAGCACTTCAAGACCTAGAATGCCAAGTGTGTAAGTGCAACAAACTTAGATTCAAACCGACCAAAAAGGCATTCGAAACACGTCTTAGCTTTCAAACGACCCAATGACGCTTAAGTGCAAAAGCTTGTAACTCATAACTTGCCAAAAAGTTCAAAAAAGTGTGGAAAAAGCCCTTCGATGGCAATCATGTCTGTATGTGCAACAAACTTAGTTCGAAACAACCTAACACCTGTTCAAAACATGTCTAAGTACCATTCGAACTTAAAAAATGGCCTAACAATGCTCAAGTATAATTTCGTAACTCATAACCTACCAAGAAAATTCAAACATTGTAAAAAAAGCACTTCAAGACCCAAAATGGCAATTAAGTGTGTGGATGCAACAAACCGAGTCTCAAACAAACCTAAAAGGTGTTCAAATCGTGTCTAAGTATCACTTGAACTATCAAAATGACCCAACAAAACTTAAGTGTAATTTCGTAAACCATAACCTACCAAAAAATTCAAAAAGTGTGGAAAAAGCACTTCAAGACCGAAAATGGCAACCAAGTGTGTTAGTGCCACAAACTTTGTTTCAGACCAACCTAAAAAGAGTTCAAAACGTGTGTAAGCTTTCAAAACGATCGAACAATGCTTAAGTATAAGTTCGCAAATCACAACCGACCAAAATTCCAAAAAGTGCGATAAAAGCACTCTAACACCCAACATGTCAGCCAAGTGTGCAAGTTCAACAAACTTAGTTCCAAACCAAAATAAAAAGAGTTTAAAACCTCTGAACATTGCTTGAGTGTAAATTCGCAACTCATAACCGACTAAAAAGTTCAAAAAAGAGTGAAAAAAGCACCGAGGACCTAAAATGGCACAACCCGACCAAGCATGTAAGTGCAACAGACTTAGTCTCAAACAAACTTAAAAAGTGTTCCAACCGAGCCTACGTATCACTTGACCCTTAAAAGCAACCTCACAAAGTTTAAGTGTAAGTTTACAACTCCCAACGTACCAAAAAGTCAAGAACTGTGAAAAAAGCACTTCAAAGACCACAAAAGAAATGGCAACCAAATGTGTAAGTGCAACAAACTTACCCTCAAACCAACCTTAAAAGTGTTCAAAACGAGTCTAATTATCACTTGAATTTTAGAAACGATCTAACAAAGCTTAAGTGTAAGTTCGTTACTCATAACCTAGCAAAAAGTTAAAAAAAAGTGAGAAAAGAGCCTTTCAAGACCCAAAATGGCAACAAAGTGCGTAAGTTCAACAAACTAAGTTTAAAACAAACCTAAAAGGTGTTGAAAACATGTCTACGTATCACTTGGACCTTAAAAAACGACCTAGGACATCTTAAGTGTAAGTTCATAGCTCACAACCTAGCGGAAAGTTCAAAAAGTGTGAAAAAGCACTTTAAGACCCAAAGTGGCAACCGTGTGTGTGAGTGCAACAAACTTAGTGTCAAACCAACCTAAAACGCATTCAAAACATGTCCAAGTATCACTTGAACTTTCAAAACGATCTAACAAATCTTAACTGTAAGTTCGTAACTCACAACGTACCAAAAAGTTCAAAAAAGATTGAAAAAAAGCACTTCAAGACCTAGAATGCCAAGTGTGTAAGTGCAACAAACTTAGATTCAAACCGACCAAAAAGGCATTCGAAACACGTCTTAGCTTTCAAACGACCCAATGACGCTTAAGTGCAAAAGCTTGTAACTCATAACTTGCCAAAAAGTTCAAAAAAGTGTGGAAAAAGCCCTTCGATGGCAATCATGTCTGTATGTGCAACAAACTTAGTTCGAAACAACCTAACACCTGTTCAAAACATGTCTAAGTACCATTCGAACTTAAAAAATGGCCTAACAATGCTCAAGTATAATTTCGTAACTCATAACCTACCAAGAAAATTCAAACATTGTAAAAAAAGCACTTCAAGACCCAAAATGGCAATTAAGTGTGTGGATGCAACAAACCGAGTCTCAAACAAACCTAAAAGGTGTTCAAATCGTGTCTAAGTATCACTTGAACTATCAAAATGACCCAACAAAACTTAAGTGTAATTTCGTAAACCATAACCTACCAAAAAATTCAAAAAGTGTGGAAAAAGCACTTCAAGACCGAAAATGGCAACCAAGTGTGTTAGTGCCACAAACTTTGTTTCAGACCAACCTAAAAAGAGTTCAAAACGTGTGTAAGCTTTCAAAACGATCGAACAATGCTTAAGTATAAGTTCGCAAATCACAACCGACCAAAATTCCAAAAAGTGCGATAAAAGCACTCTAACACCCAACATGTCAGCCAAGTGTGCAAGTTCAACAAACTTAGTTCCAAACCAAAATAAAAAGAGTTTAAAACCTCTGAACATTGCTTGAGTGTAAATTCGCAACTCATAACCGACTAAAAAGTTCAAAAAAGAGTGAAAAAAGCACCGAGGACCTAAAATGGCACAACCCGACCAAGCATGTAAGTGCAACAGACTTAGTCTCAAACAAACTTAAAAAGTGTTCCAACCGAGCCTACGTATCACTTGACCTTTAAAAGCAACCTCACAAAGTTTAAGTGTAAGTTTACAACTCCCAACGTACCAAAAAGTCAAGAACTGTGAAAAAAGCACTTCAAAGACCACAAAAGAAATGGCAACCAAATGTGTAAGTACAACAAACTTACCCTCAAACCAACCTTAAAAGTGTTCAAAACGAGTCTAATTATCACTTGAATTTTAGAAACGATCTAACAAAGCTTAAGTGTAAGTTCGTTACTCATAACCTAGCAAAAAGTTAAAAAAAAGTGAGAAAAGAGCCTTTCAAGACCCAAAATGGCAACAAAGTGCGTAAGTTCAACAAACTAAGTTTAAAACAAACCTAAAAGGTGTTGAAAACATGTCTACGTATCACTTGGACCTTAAAAAACCACCTAAGACATCTTAAGTGTAAGTTCATAGCTCACAACCTAGCGGAAAGTTCAAAAAGTGTGAAAAAAGCACTTTAAGACCCAAAGTGGCAACCGTGTGTGTGAGTGCAACAAACTTAGTGTCAAACCAACCTAAAACGCATTCAAAACATGTCCAAGTATCACTTGAACTTTCAAAACGATCTAACAAATCTTAACTGTAAGTTCGTAACTCACAACGTACCAAAAAGTTCAAAAAAGATTGAAAAAAAGCACTTCAAGACCTAGAATGCCAAGTGTGTAAGTGCAACAAACTTAGATTCAAACCGACCAAAAAGGCATTCGAAACACGTCTTACCTTTCAAACGACCCAATGACGCTTAAGTGCAAAAGCTTGTAACTCATAACTTGCCAAAAAGTTCAAAAAAGTGTGGAAAAAGCCCTTCGATGGCAATCATGTCTGTATGTGCAACAAACTTAGTTCGAAACAACCTAACACCTGTTCAAAACATGTCTAAGTACCATTCGAACTTAAAAAATGGCCTAACAATGCTCAAGTATAATTTCGTAACTCATAACCTACCAAGAAAATTCAAACATTGTAAAAAAAGCACTTCAAGACCCAAAATGGCAATTAAGTGTGTGGATGCAACAAACTGAGTCTCAAACAAACCTAAAAGTTGTTCAAATCGTGTCTAAGTATCACTTGAACTATCAAAATGATCCAACAAATATAATTTCGTAACTCATAACTCATAACCTACCAACATGTCTAAGTACCATTCGAACTTAAAAAATAGCCTAACAATGCTCAAGTATAATTTCGTAAGTCATAACTTACCAAAAAAATTCAAACATTGTAAAAAAAGCACTTCAAGTCCCAAAATAGCAATTAAGTGTGTAGATGCAACAAATTGAGTCTCAAACAAACCTAAAAGGTGTTCAAAACAAACCTAAACCAAACATGGGAACAATCAAGAACAACCTCAAGATTTTCAAGAATGGCATGAAAACATGCAACAAAAACTATTAAGAAAGCAAAAATTACCTCAGGTAGTCTAGAATTTCCACCAAGAATTAAAGAACCTACAAGATTACCTCAGATGATTGGAAACAAAAAAGAAGACCTTTGTATAGATTTAGATTCTTCTAAGAAAGAGGAATTAATTCCTAAATCTTCATTCCAACATTCCTGCAAGATTTCAACCCCTAACTTTGTTTCATACCCATTCAACATTACAGAAACATGAATCAAAAAAGTTTCCAAGATTCAAAAGCAGAATCCGACTCAAACAAAAGAGAAATGCAATTTCATTCAGATTTTCAAGTAAAAAAGATAGTTGTTTCAATATCCAATCTCAAATTCAGCAGACTTTAATTTTTTTTACAAAACCAACATTAAATTAAAGACTATATCAACCTTAATTTTCATGAAGTATTCCAAACCTCTCAACTTAAATAGATTAACATTACCTGTCAAGATCGACATTACTATCGATTGCAAAAGTTAAAGAAATGGGAGCCATGGAATCTCTCGCCCATTTCTCAATGAATCCAGTGCCCCTCTTGTTATGGTTCTTCTATTCAATGTTAGCTCACCTCCTTTTCCAGCCTACATCTTTTAGAAATCAAACTTAATCATGCGATTGAAACGACCAAAATTGAATTCAATTAAGTCACTTCATTCTTAAAAATTTGAAAGCGAAATTAAATGAATTTAGAATCACAGATTCACATTGAGTTTACTTGATATATGTATGAATTTAGACTCATATATGTATGTGTCTACTTGACCTAACCGGTTGGACTCTAAGGGATGGGTAGGTCTGGTTTTGGTTAGGCCAAGAGTGAAGAGTTCCCCACACAAGCTCTGATACTGAGGGAGCTCAACGCATTCTACTTGACCTAACTGGCTGGAATCTAAGGGCTAGGCAGGTCTGGTTTTGGTTAGGCCAAAAGTGAAGAGTTCCCCACACAAGCTCTGATACTGAGGGAGCTCAACGCATTCTACTTGACCTAACCGGCTGGACTCTAAGGGCTAGGCAAGTCTGGTTTTGGTTAGGCGAAAAGTGAAGAGTTCCCCACACAAGCTCTGATACTGAGGGAGCTCAACGCATTCTACTTCACCTAACCGGTTGGGTTTTAAAGGCTAGGAAGGTCTGGTTTTGGTTAGGCCAAAAGTGAAGAGTTCCCCACACAAGCTCTGATACTGAGGGAGCTCAACGCATTCTACTTGACCTAACCGGCTGGACTCTAAGGGCTAGGCAGGTCTGGTTTTGGTTAGGTGAAAAGTGAAGAGTTCCCCACACAAGCTCTGATACTGAGGGAGCTCAACGCATTCTACTTCACCTAACTGGTTGGGTTTTAAAGGCTAGAAAGGTCTGGTTTTGGTTAGGCCAAAAGTGAAGAGTTCCCCACACAAGCTCTGATACTGAGGGAGCTCAACACATTCTACTTGACCTAACCGGCTGGACTTTATGTGCTAGGTAGGTCTGGTTTTGGTTAGGCCAAAAGTGAAGAGTTCCCCACACAAGCTCTGATACTGAGGGAGCTCAACGCATTCTACTTGACCTAACCGGCTGGACTTTAAGGGCTAGGTAGGTCTGGTTTTGGTTAGGCGAAAAGTGAAGAGTTCCCCACACAAGCTCTGATACTGAGGGAGCTCAACGCATTCTACTTCACCTAACCGGTTGGGTTTTAAAGGCTAGGAAGGTCTGGTTTTGGTTAGGCCAAAAGTGAAGAGTTCCCCACACAAGCTCTGATACTGAGGGAGCTCAACACATTCTACTTGACCTAACCGGCTGGACTTTATGTGCTAGGTAGGTCTGGTTTTGGTTAGGCCAAAAGTGAAGAGTTCCCCACACAAGCTCTGATACTGAGGGAGCTCAACGCATTCTACTTGACCTAACCGGCTGGACTTTAAGGGCTAGGTAGGTCTGGTTTTGGTTAGGCGAAAAGTGAAGAGTTCCCCACACAAGCTCTGATACTGAGGGAGCTCAACGCATTCTACTTCACCTAACCGGTTGGGTTTTAAAGGCTAGGAAGGTCTGGTTTTGGTTAGGCCAAAAGTGAAGAGTTCCCCACACAAGCTCTGATACTGAGGGAGCTCAACGCATTCTACTTGACCTAACCGGCTGGACTCTAAGGGCTAGGCAGGTCTGGTTTTGGTTAGGTGAAAAGAGAAGAGTTCCCCACACAAGCTCTGATACTGAGGGAGCTCAACGCATTCTACTTCACCTAACTGGTTGGGTTTTAAAGGCTAGAAAGGTCTGGTTTTGGTTAGGCCAAAAGTGAAGAGTTCCCCACACAAGCTCTGATACTGAGGGAGCTCAACGCATTCTACTTGACCTAACCGGCTGGACTTTAAGGGCTAGGTAGGTCTGGTTTTGGTTAGGCGAAAAGTGAAGAGTTCCCCACACAAGCTCTGATACTGAGGGAGCTCAACGCATTCTACTTCACCTAACCGGTTGGGTTTTAAAGGCTAGGAAGGTCTGGTTTTGGTTAGGCCAAAAGTGAAGAGTTCCCCACACAAGCTCTGATACTGAGGGAGCTCAACGCATTCTACTTGACCTAACCGGCTGGACTCTAAGGGCTAGGCAGATCTGGTTTTGGTTAGGCCATGTTTTCAACAGCACATGTTTTCAACACATATTATTAAGTATGTACAGTATTTACAATATTTAGAAAATGAATAGCATGTCTTCTACGCATTTCTATGCTATCAAAGAATGCATTTTCAACATATTTAAGATATTCAAATGACAAACACAATCACAAACCCGAGCTCCATGCTCAAGGGTTAGGCAGACATGCTTGTCTAAACTAGAAAGCAAATTAGACATGGTATTTATTTTAAGAATAAAGACATTGAAAAAGTTTAAAATTTGAACATTTCTGGCAAAATGAAAATTTCCCAAAGGACATAGAACATGCAAAGCTACAACCCTACCCCCCACTTAAAACTTTAATTTGTCTTCAAAGCATTTTAAGCAAGATTGTAAGGATCGAAAAAAGAGATAGGGAACAGAAAACTTCCCCTTGCTTGCAAAGGTTCCAAATTCGATTAGACTCCATTTTTTCCTTTATTCCTACAAAAAGAAAACAAGATTTTCTATCAAATTTTATTAAAGAGGTTAAACTAAAAATTTATGGATATCTAGGATGTTAAAATCAGCGAGAAAAATAAGTCCTCCTGCCTTAATAAGAACATCCTCAACTATGCCTAAGGGGCTAACATATAGGACCTATCCACTAATTGGATGCTTACATTGGTCTTTTGCAAATTATTTAACCCCTAGTTCTTTTCCCACATACCCCACAAATCATCAATTGATGGGTATCTAAATCCATATCCTCTTAAGCTTGGAATGAGAACTAAAACCACCGCCTACACACGAGTATTTTTCACATGCATCAGAATAATACCATCACCCTAAATAAATAAAAAGGCTACGATCTTGGGGTCTACATATAATCTATCAATTCCAATTCCTTGAAAGTTAAATTCTTCCATCTATTACAGCGAGGAAAAGGGATACTAAACATCCAAGTACAACGAAACATCCATCATACGTTCCACAATTTAATTATAGATCAAATATCATCCCAGATTCGTTAATTTGTATGCACTTCAAAATTTTAGACTACTTGCTTAGTTGCTTTCACATGGGAGACTTCAGCAGCTGGTTTTTAAATGTTTGCATGTGGAAAAACTTCATAGCAGCTATGAAATATCTATTCAAGATACTTTCATTGGCCACTCTCTAATCTACTTTTTCTGTGATTTTATTATGTCAAAAGAATGGAATGATCTAGAGTTTCACTAGCGGTGCATTAAGGATCCCATCCGAAACGAGATGCATAAAAGTGGACAGACAGAAAAGACAAGCATACCAGTCCAGAAGCTGGTGGCATTCCATATTCCAAAGCAGTAAGAAAATCATCATCAAGTGTCACTTCATAAGAATCATCCTCATCTTTTTGGCAATTGAAGTCCAAAGAGTCATTACATAAGAAACGAGATACATAAGAAACAGCTGAGCCATGCTTCTCATTGTGTTGCCTGATCTGGTCTTCTAATCATCCTCTGTGCCAATTTTGTTTGTTTTAAAAGAAAAAGATCATTACAACCATTCCAATTATCATGGAACCGGAACACTAAAACGTTCCAATAGAAACTATTATTTCTTGACATGGCACATAAACCAATAATGCACAAGTATACCAAGCAAGAAGAATAGAATGCTCATGTAGAGCTTGGACGCACATTGTTATGGAGTTAAGCACATAACACATAACAAAAACGATTCCTTTGGTAACCTTTCGACTGAAAGGGTCTATACAAGATGGAACAAAGTACAGGAAAGTTATCTTCCAAAAGGTGATAGACTATCCAGTTTAACTTGAGTTCAATACTAATGTACTTTCTCTCTTTCAAATGCCATGAAATTGGCTAAAAAGTTTCATCATCTGTGCACCCTTCTAACATTAATGATTGATATAATCACCTCTTACCTGATAAATACGATCGATCAATTCGAAAAATGCATTGGCCAGCTCACGACCACAAATGAAAAGTTCAAATCTTTCTGTAAACCCTGCATGGCTAATAATGCACAAGAAATGAAAATTTTTAACCCCTCCCAGGTAAGAAGAAAGAAAAGATAGAAAAGACATTCAAACAGCTGTTGGTGTAAAGATTTGAGATCTCAATCATGGTCATCCTCCAATAATTTCCCAAAGAGGAGAATAATTGAATATTTTAGGATGGAAAACAAAATTGATAATGACCCAGAGCTTATTTCTTTGGAGTTCTTGTAGATTACTAAAGGGATTAGACAATACGACTTTGTGTTTTAACATCAAGAGTGGATATCTTGTTATAGCACAAACTTAACTTAGGACAGTATGCTCCGTAAATTATGCTTTTATGTTTCTGCTTGAATAATTAGTTGTTTTTGTGTGTGCACTCTCACATATATATTCTAAATGATGATTATCTTTCTTGTCCTACAAATGAATCCTTGGTTACAAATGGAATGGACAAATTTGACAATAAGATTGATAGAATCTAAGCCAGCAAAAGGCTGAAGTTTCATACCTGGGGGAGTGGAAGAACTGAAAGAACGTCAATTGTGAAGTAAGATAAAAAGAATCTCCAAGCTCTTGTGCAAACACCATCATCGGCTTCATCAGGTTTTGCATTATAAAATTTGGAATATCTAAAATGAAAATGACAGACTATAAGAATTATGTAGAGGAAGTCTATGATTGAGCTAACAATTACAACTACTATTCTCATCTTGTTGTCAAATCCAACACATCTTTTGCCTTAATCAACCAACAAGGTGTAACAGAACAAAGGATCCAACAAGGTAGCAATCACACACAACATGACAAGTATTTCATTCCACAAATGAAGAAATACCGGGTTTCTATCACCCAAACATTTAAGATATCCCAAACCTTTACTCCTAACTTCTCGATCAAATCTTATGTTTCCAAAACTCGTAAGCCTATCAAAACTAGTAGTAAAGCTTGTTGAAATTGATCTCAATGTTCTCAGTGAGCATGTTTCTCCAATATACGAAGGTTTACTCCTGGACAGGGGACAAAGCAAGTGGAACAAATGAACCAACAGATACTTCTACTATTTGATTTTGAAGAAAAGAATCACAGGAGATGGGGGACATCAGAAGAATTTCAACCGCACACAGAAAACAGATAAAAAATAGTATAGTTGACAACCCAACAACCATTTAACTGCAATACTTCCTAAATGATTAGCTGGTAATTATTTAATCTTAGAAGAGAACTAGAAATCGCCCTGGTCTATAGACAATACATAGAGAAATGACAATGATGTGAGTGATTGTTACTAAAGGAAAAAAATAGTTTACTGATGATGAATTGAAGTAGCCTTTCCTTTGTAATTGAATGATTTAAAGAGTGATCTAATGAATGTTATAAAAAATAAATGAGGGGAGAAACTCAACCATGGAGAGAAAATGGATGGTGAATGAAGTACCAAAAAACAAACTAGCAAATGCAGTCATAGTTAAAATAAAACCATCTTCAAAAGTAGTCATAGCTCAACCAAATGGCACTTATTTTCTACAAACCCAACTACTTTTCACTTTTTAAATATTCAATTTGTGTTAGTTCCTACACACAAAAAGATCACAAACTCCTGAAATGGATAGAATTACAGGGCTACAGGTTATAGTATTTTTGTGAATCTAAAGCAATTATGAAGCATAACCAAGTAGCAAACACAAACACTTGATGAAACTACTAACAGTCACAAAAACTTTGGAAGTTAGAAGTGCAGAGAAAGAAAGTGAGAGAAGTCAATTCTGGCAAAGTGAGAGAAGTCAGTTTTGGCTTAAAAAATCCCTTTTGACTCCTTCCCAACTTCCCAGATGCAGTTGAACCCCTTCAAAATGACCACAACTGACTCAACTTACAGTAAAAAATCAAATTGAGTGAACATATGGCAAGTGGGTCCAATTCCTTTTACCACATAAAACTATAATACAAGTTCTTTCACTACCTAAAACCCAAATTCCACAACCACAGTTATGCAAGAAGAAGAACAACAACAAAAATGCCTCTCAAACTCCAACAAGAAGTACAGAAGAACTTGAATTCCAAAAGGGAACTTTACTTACCTCCGTACATCCATGGCTGAATTGAGTGAGCTAGAAATTAGAAAACACAAAGAATGAAGCTGATTTTGAGGTGCATCCGGAAGGCAATTTAAAGCTTTTGGCAGTAGCTATGTAACAAGTTTCCAAAGTGAGCCACCATAATCGACTAAAAATGGAAACCAAAATGAATGAGCAATCAATGAAATATTAAGTATATCTGAAGAAACAAACATATTATTCTGATAAACCCTGCATAATTATTCTGAGATTATAAAGATGGTGTTTAAAATTGTATTCGATTCATTTTAAAAGGTTAACCATGAAAAGGAAGAACAGTGGAGACCATGAACTACTAAAGGCATGCAATTTTTCACAATATCATGATGAGAGACTTCATGCTTTAAGTAGTCTTTGACACAAATCAAGACTATAAAGTGTCGAACATTTTCTAATCTTTATTAAAGTTTATCTTTTTTCATGCTTTAGTAATAGAACTAATTTCACTTAACAAGGTCCAAAACTTGATGATTAATCTTGAGTTTATGATTTCAACCGCATACTGAAGTCAGTTCAACCAATCTACGAAATTACAAAATTAAAAATATAAAGGATGGCATACAAATTATATATAGACATTTTGGACAACTGCAACTTTTTTTTAGTACACGGTTGCAGGGATAGGGGTGCACTCAGGTGCGCATATTAGCACGAGGAAGATAAAAACCTTCATTAGAAGCCGAGTAACGGCTGCCATTGTGGATACACACTCCTCTGTTAAATTTTCTACACCAGATTTTACATCTTCTCTAATCTGTGAGATGATTCAACATAAGACCAAATTAATTTTTCATATTACAGGAAAATATCATTTCACCACACAAATTAAGAAAAAAATATACCAAAACATCCATAATCACACCACGTAAACTACCTTAACAACAGAATCAGACAACCCAGGGATGGAATTCTCAGGAACGGTCTCCATACTGAGCTTCCGCTTAAGTGGGTTAGAAGATGGAGCAGGCTCTTCAACTTAGTCGGCGAGGGTTTGGAATCGGGAACCATGGAGTTGGGAATTTGGGATCTGACGGTGAAGCATTTTCTTTGGAAGACGACATAGGCTTCCGAGGGGTCTTCCGCCCTTGATTCCGGCGCCGTTAGCGCATGGAATAGAAAATGGCAGTGGATCGGCGAGATGGGTATTTAGCAAGATAGGGTTTCTTGGGTGGATGCTTCATTTTAGAGAATAGAAATTGAGAGAAAGGAAGAGTGAAGATTCTGAGGAAGACGAAGGAGACAAGAGATCGAGAGAGAAGGGGAGGCGGAGAGAGGGGGAAGAGGAGGGAGATAGTTGCCGTTGAGAAGAAAGATGAAGAAATTTAGAAATGAGAGAGAAGCTGCGAAGGGAAGTTGTTTTTTGAAATTTGAAATGAAATGAAATGAAACTTTTTAATTTTTAACTAAGTTATTAGAGATTTTGAATTAAAAAAATAATATATAATTAAAGTTAAAAGAATGTATACGTGCATACACATTTTTTGCAAAAGAATACTTAATGCACTTGTTTTTTTAAATAGTTTTTAGACAAACTATTATAAATAGTGATACTATTTTACTAATAGACATTATTTAATAGAATCTAAAAATTTAATATATTTAAAAACGACTCTAATTTTTAAAACAACTCTATTTTTATATTAATAAAAATAATAAAACAGATAAAATATTTTTCTATCAAGTATAAAAAAATTTATCTCGGAGAGGTTTCTTATTAAACATAAATAACTATATGTCATTAAAATATTTTATTTATAAATATTTTAAAAAATAAATTCTGTTATTTAAAATAATTTCTTCAGAACTTTTCATCAAACTATGTTTTCTCCATAAATGATTTATTTTGTATTTCTATAGCCACGTGGAGAAAAAAACAAAAGGTGTGGAAATGTGTCCTATCGAGCGCCGATTCGATGTTTCGTTTTAGTGCCCGAAATTCAACCATTTATCTATTTAACTACAATTTACAATAAATCACAACTCATTCTTATTTCTTAATTCTCCCTATTTAAGTATTCCGTAATTAGTTATAAGTTTCCACCATATAATTTGATCACAATTGAGTCTTATCATATTTCATGACTTTAGTTTAATATTTATGGGGAAAATATAAAAAAGTACATAGTCATTTCTATAAAAAAAAAAAAATAAAGAAACCTAAATTCTTTTGAAACGTTACAATATTGTTATTATTGTTTACTTTGGAAATAGTTGCAAAATTAAAATTAGATTCAATAGAATCTTGAAGAAATTTCTAATACTAGGATAGCAAGAGATTCATAAATTATTTATAGTACCTTTATTGGCTATATCTAAGCATTGCTTAAAAATTGTAAAAGAGCACTTAAGCTCCCTTTTTTAAATAGCTATCTATGTCGCAAAAATGTGAGCGTTCAAGGCATTGTGGAAATGGCTCGAAGTTGGAATACAAAGAAGGTCCACCCGTAGCTGCTGCTTGCTGACGTAGATTCTCAATCACACTTAATTATCTAATGTATAAAATTTTCAAAATTTTATTTATTTGTTTTTCCTTTTCAATATTTGGTAATCTCCTTTAACCAAGGAACAAATTAACCCCCACCCTCTGGACCAACAAATTTTGACAGATCACAATAAACTCTTCTTTACCCATTTCTCATTTTTCAACCTCCTGCCTACTCTTTTTACCCAAAAATAAAAGCTGTAACTCTCTTTTATATAACCTCTTCTCTAACTTTTTCAAGAAAGTTCTTAAGCTGTATTGTAAGATTAATGATTTTTGTTAAAAAAAATAATGTTATCTATTAACTAATCAAATGGTCCAAAGTTTAACATGGTATATTTGTCAGAAAGTGAGCATCAAAATGACAGATTGTTAGATGTATATATTTCATTAACTAAGAGTTGTTAAGAACTTCAATGTATGATCAAGCTTTTGATTTCTTATCATGCTTGCTGGAGCTATGGATATATCTTTAGCATTCGGTAGAAATTCCAGGACATGGGTGGGTAAAAAAAGTTTCCTAGTTTTATATCTGCTCTTTGTGAGAAAAAAGAAAAATGCAAGAGAGGCCTTAACTAGAAAGACAATAAAATTAAAAGTAATAGTATTAAGGGCAGAATTTGTTCATCACCTTATGAAATTGTACTTGGATTGGAAAACCACGTGAACGACTTAATTAGGACTTGAGGAATGATCTAGGATTAGGAAAACCACAAATCTTTTTCCCTTTTTTTTTTTCACAACCACCAACTGAACAGAACACTCTATCTCCATTAATGAGTGAATATTTATAAGGCAAAGATCTCAAACTGATGCACAATTCATTATTTGAACTTCCTTAAAAAACAATCTACGAATCTAATCTTGCTTTTGTACTTACCATTGGATACATGTACTCCATTTGGATTTTAAACCTAATTGTCATATTAACTAGATTTTCAATCTACTATATTGTCTACAAAGATAGATTGTAAAAACTCAAAATGGATCATTTATGGGTCTACTCACTTACCTTCTCTGTATTTTGTTCATTGAAAGACAAGGGCCAAACTTGTTCAACTACAATAATGTCTCTATGTTACGAGACTTATGACTAATGACAAATATTATAATTTTATTTCTTTCTTTTTTGTTTATTGTAGTATGACTAATATTGACTTTAATAACTCTTTGCTCCACAAGGGCTAAGTGACTTCAAGTGTAAAAAAGTAACTAGTAGCTGGGAGGTAGTTATACATTTCATTGAATTGGGATACTTTATGTTTTTTTTTTTTTTACGGTAGGATTCTTGTACTCAAACTGATGTTTTATTGATTTTACAATATCAGATTATGTATATGACTATTTAATTCCCCAGATCATTTTCCAATAATTCAAAAGAATGTCTATTCTTGCTATTATGAATCTATAGAACGAGAAATAATTAGGGACATGCATAATAATAATAATAATGCTTCAGAACCAACTTCCTTTCTTTGTTCTTCAAGCTATGTATGACCAGCTAGTTTCGTCAAATAAATATTTTCCAACGAACATAACCAAGGTTGGGATATATGATGGAAGAAGGTGATGTTCGAAAAAAGAAAAGAAGGAAGAAGAGCATCCATAGCTACGAATTCACATGAAGAAGAGGAACTCGACGAACTCAAATGGCAAATCGGAGGAGTGGGTAGCAAATTAGAGAGATGGAGAGAGTTTTCGTGGAAGGGGAAGGGTAATTTCACAAATAATCAAAGACAAACCTTTTTTATTACCAACCAATTTTTAAAGATTTTATTAGGTATGACAAAATATAAATCTATATTGTTACCTTTATCTATTCAATTTTATTCAACTTAACTTTATGTTTTCTTTTTCTCTCCATCTAACTTTTTCGATGATCACCTCCCTCCCTCACTCACACCTCACCTCACCTCCGACGGTCACACCACTTTCAGTCTCTTAAATCTGGTTGTCTCCACTCCAACATCTCTCACTCTTACCGCTACCGCCATGCCATGCCACTCTCACTCTCTCATAGCCACGATCACTTTCAGGAATTTAAAAAATATATAAAAAAAAACATATGTTGATAAAAGGCAAACTGTGAAGCCAAACCAAACCACATAATGCAATTTGATTTTCGATTTTGGTCTGATTCTATTCTAGAAAACACAAGCTCCAACAAACTATGAACACACCCATATATAATAGGGTAGATTATTAGTTTAGTCTCTTTTTTTCACTTTTTTTTCAAAATATTTAATAACACATTAATGTTAACACTATTAGGCCAACCAATAATAATAACAATAAAATTTATAGCTACATGATTTTATGTATCAATACTTCATCCTATCTAACCTATTTGTTCAACCATCAAATATTGCTTATGTTTATGGATGTCTCTTAGCAATTGCCAAATAACATGGCTAATTAAGCAATAATTAAAATCTCATATACTAGTTCAACGAGTCACTATAATTTTGATCCCAGGGAATTTGAGACTTTGTATTGAAAAAAAACAAAGGCAGGTAAGTGTCAACAATGTATACATCGATAATTATGTAGAAAAAATGTAGTCCATGAAACCGTTGCTTAATTAAATAATTTATAAATACACTAAAGTCTAAATTGAGCTGGGCCATATATTCGAATGTTAGGGACTGCACGAAGGTTTTCATATAGATAATTCGCCAATTCTTCCTGTTAGCATACAACACCTCCTCGTCGTTAGACTAAAGTCTTAAAACTAGTAAACATATTTATCATATCATTCTGAATTTTCAGTGTTCCAGGTAACCTAGTTGATAGAAAAATAATACATAAATTCCTTGATTAAAGAAAAAAAATTCTATTACTAACTTACTATGAAGGTATTTATTTAGTTGATACCCTGATTTAGTTGCTTCACGCATTTTTCACCGCCCAAAAATTCTCAAACAAAGGGTATATACCAAATTTCAATCAACTCACTTCGTAACTATGAATTTTTTGCATTTCGATCCTAGATAGATAATCAATAGCAGCTCCCCAAACCAATTGCTTCTCCAATTGTAGGCGTCCCAGCTTCAAATCTAACGAAGGGGGATATGAGTAATTAGTAGAATTAAGGACAATATTGTCCACCAAAAAGACTTCTTAATGCAAATATCAAAAGGCATTTGGGTAGGAAGAGAATACATAGAAGAGATGAAAGGATATGTAAAAAGGCATCAATTAATGAATAGTTCGAATAAAATAGACATCACAAAATGTTAGCACCATTCAAGAAGTCATCTATTTAAATCTCATAATGACTTCAAAAAGATGATTTATCAAGTGTCAATTATTATGAGAACAAATGAGCAAACAAATAATGCTAAATAAACGACAGTTATTTAGGTCTCTTGCAATTCTTGAGCCCTATATATTGAACGTTTTAATTTTTCCACATCATATAAAATAAATACATTGAGAAAAATTTCATTTTAAAGTAAAAAGAAAAGGACAAAATTGCAACCATGGAGTCCACTAACCTGGAACGAGGTTGTGCAAATGTGGAATGGTCAAGAAATCTCCACCATCTAGAGCCATGTAGGACCAAATATGAAAATTAGATATTGACTTCCTAAAAACGAACTGATGCAATTTTAATTTCATAACTTATCTTCTCAAAGGACATACCTAAGAATGGAGGCATTGCAAACAATAGATCAATCTACAAGAATCCAATGCCTGTAGGCCCACACATCTGAAGCATGTTTATTCCTTATCTTCATATGCCCAAATGTAAGGCTTGCCATTTAATTAATAAGAAAACAACCTAACCTTGTGAGAAGAAGCAATAAGAAAGTCAGCATCAAGTGCCTAGATGTCGACAACTATGTGTAGAACACTCTAGCACGAATCTACAAGCACTTTTGCCCCAAAATGATGTGCTAAGCCAACTATTTCTTCAATTGGAAGAACATAAGTTGCAGAGAAAAAAATCAAATCATACTGAATTCCACTATTTGCATATAGTTATTATTAGAAAGATATCAAGAGTAACTGGACACAGATCAAGAGAAGGAAAAATGTCTGACAGTTCTTTTCATTCTTCATTCATTTGACTTTATTATTTTTATTCAGCTGCAAACCTTTCCACTAGAAGTGTGATAACTGAAGTAATATGATAACACTTCAGTTTGAAATATTCACCTACTACTTGTTTTATTTGAGTAATGTTTATAAATTGAATGGTATAAAAAGGAAATAGATTAAAAAAAATGCTAAATATCAAATAGAATGGTGTACCCAGTACATTTTGAGACATGATAGGTAACCACAAGCTTTGTTTTTGTTGAAAACATTTCCTTTAACTCTAGTAAGTTTGGGACATTATGTTCACCTAAACTTACAAACTTCAGAACAACACCGGTCCTTTCAGCTATAAGTTGCCAAGGAACAATGGCACTATGATGTTCAGCAACCGTAAGTATGATTTGCACTGAAAGAATAGATTGTTACAGTTTAAACTTAAAGTTAAAGCAGTATATGGCTACACATGTTTAAAGAGATAAAGGATGCAACTTCATGATGTAGGAATGTAAAACACTTTCATTAACTTAAATATGAAATCATAATCTTCACAAATAAAACCTTAAAGCCTACTGTTAGAATTAGTAGGGCTTTGTCCTTAGAGTATTTTTGGAAAGAATAATATATAAGATTTTATTTCCTAAATATTTCCTAGATCTTTTCCTTTCTTACTCCTATTGTACTATATTTATTTTCTCTATTTGTACCAATTGTATTCATAAGATTGAAAAAAGTTCAAAAAAGATTGAAAAAAAGCACTTCAAGACCTAGAATGCCAAGTGTGTAAGTGCAACAAACTTAGATTCAAACCGACCAAAAAGGCATTCGAAACACGTCTTAGCTTTCAAACGACCCAATGACGCTTAAGTGCAAAAGCTTGTAACTCATAACTTGCCAAAAAGTTCAAAAAAGTGTGGAAAAAGCCCTTCGATGGCAATCATGTCTGTATGTGCAACAAACTTAGTTCGAAACAACCTAACACCTGTTCAAAACATGTCTAAGTACCATTCGAACTTAAAAAATGGCCTAACAATGCTCAAGTATAATTTCGTAACTCATAACCTACCAAGAAAATTCAAACATTGTAAAAAAAGCACTTCAAGACCCAAAATGGCAATTAAGTGTGTGGATGCAACAAACTGAGTCTCAAACAAACCTAAAAGGTGTTCAAATCGTGTCTAAGTATCACTTGAACTATCAAAATGACCCAACAAAACTTAAGTGTAATTTCGTAAACCATAACCTACCAAAAAATTCAAAAAGTGTGGAAAAAGCACTTCAAGACCGAAAATGGCAACCAAGTGTGTTAGTGCCACAAACTTTGTTTCAGACCAACCTAAAAAGAGTTCAAAACGTGTGTAAGCTTTCAAAACGATCGAACAATGCTTAAGTATAAGTTCGCAAATCACAACCGACCAAAATTCCAAAAAGTGCGATAAAAGCACTCTAACACCCAACATGTCAGCCAAGTGTGCAAGTTCAACAAACTTAGTTCCAAACCAAAATAAAAAGAGTTTAAAACCTCTGAACATTGCTTGAGTGTAAATTCGCAACTCATAACCGACTAAAAAGTTCAAAAAAGAGTGAAAAAAGCACCGAGGACCTAAAATGGCACAACCCGACCAAGCATGTAAGTGCAACAGACTTAGTCTCAAACAAACTTAAAAAGTGTTCCAACCGAGCCTACGTATCACTTGACCTTTAAAAGCAACCTCACAAAGTTTAAGTGTAAGTTTACAACTCCCAGCGTACCAAAAAGTCAAGAACTGTGAAAAAAGCACTTCAAAGACCACAAAAGAAATGGCAACCAAATGTGTAAGTACAACAAACTTACCCTCAAACCAACCTTAAAAGTGTTCAAAACGAGTCTAATTATCACTTGAATTTTAGAAACGATCTAACAAAGCTTAAGTGTAAGTTCGTTACTCATAACCTAGCAAAAAGTTAAAAACAATTGAGAAAAGAGCCTTTCAAGACCCGAAATGGCAACAAAGTGCGTAAGTTCAACAAACTAAGTTTAAAACAAACCTAAAAGGTGTTGAAAACATGTCTACGTATCACTTGGACCTTAAAAAACGACCTAAGACATCTTAAGTGTAAGTTCATAGCTCACAACCTAGCGGAAAGTTCAAAAAGTGTGAAAAAAGCACTTTAAGACCCAAAGTGGCAACCGTGTGTGTGAGTGCAACAAACTTAGTGTCAAACCAACCTAAAACGCATTCAAAACATGTCCAAGTATCACTTGAACTTTCAAAACGATCTAACAAATCTTAACTGTAAGTTCGTAACTCACAACGTACCAAAAAGTTCAAAAAAGATTGAAAAAAAGCACTTCAAGACCTAGAATGCCAAGTGTGTAAGTGCAACAAACTTAGATTCAAACCGACCAAAAAGGCATTCGAAACACGTCTTAGCTTTCAAACGACCCAATGACGCTTAAGTGCAAAAGCTTGTAACTCATAACTTGCCAAAAAGTTCAAAAAAGTGTGGAAAAAGCCCTTCGATGGCAATCATGTCTGTATGTGCAACAAACTTAGTTCGAAACAACCTAACACCTGTTCAAAACATGTCTAAGTACCATTCGAACTTAAAAAATGGCCTAACAATGCTCAAGTATAATTTCGTAACTCATAACCTACCAAGAAAATTCAAACATTGTAAAAAAAGCACTTCAAGACCCAAAATGGCAATTAAGTGTGTGGATGCAACAAACTGAGTCTCAAACAAACCTAAAAGGTGTTCAAATCGTGTCTAAGTATCACTTGAACTATCAAAATGACCCAACAAAACTTAAGTGTAATTTCGTAAACCATAACCTACCAAAAAATTCAAAAAGTGTGGAAAAAGCACTTCAAGACCGAAAATGGCAACCAAGTGTGTTAGTGCCACAAACTTTGTTTCAGACCAACCTAAAAAGAGTTCAAAACGTGTGTAAGCTTTCAAAACGATCGAACAATGCTTAAGTATAAGTTCGCAAATCACAACCGACCAAAATTCCAAAAAGTGCGATAAAAGCACTCTAACACCCAACATGTCAGCCAAGTGTGCAAGTTCAACAAACTTAGTTCCAAACCAAAATAAAAAGAGTTTAAAACCTCTGAACATTGCTCGAGTGTAAATTCGCAACTCATAACCGACTAAAAAGTTCAAAAAAGAGTGAAAAAAGCACCGAGGACCTAAAATGGCACAACCCGACCAAGCATGTAAGTGCAACAGACTTAGTCTCAAACAAACTTAAAAAGTGTTCCAACCGAGCCTACGTATCACTTGACCTTTAAAAGCAACCTCACAAAGTTTAAGTGTAAGTTTACAACTCCCAACGTACCAAAAAGTCAAGAACTGTGAAAAAAGCACTTCAAAGACCACAAAAGAAATGGCAACCAAATGTGTAAGTACAACAAACTTACCCTCAAACCAACCTTAAAAGTGTTCAAAACGAGTCTAATTATCACTTGAATTTTAGAAACGATCTAACAAAGCTTAAGTGTAAGTTCGTTACTCATAACCTAGCAAAAAGTTAAAAAAAAGTGAGAAAAGAGCCTTTCAAGACCCGAAATGGCAACAAAGTGCGTAAGTTCAACAAACTAAGTTTAAAACAAACCTAAAAGGTGTTGAAAACATGTCTACGTATCACTTGGACCTTAAAAAACGACCTAAGACATCTTAAGTGTAAGTTCATAGCTCACAACCTAGCGGAAAGTTCAAAAAGTGTGAAAAAAGCACTTTAAGACCCAAAGTGGCAACCGTGTGTGTGAGTGCAACAAACTTAGTGTCAAACCAACCTAAAACGCATTCAAAACATGTCCAAGTATCACTTGAACTTTCAAAACGATCTAACAAATCTTAACTGTAAGTTCGTAACTCACAACGTACCAAAAAGTTCAAAAAAGATTGAAAAAAAGCACTTCAAGACCTAGAATGCCAAGTGTGTAAGTGCAACAAACTTAGATTCAAACCGACCAAAAAGGCATTCGAAACACGTCTTAGCTTTCAAACGACCCAATGACGCTTAAGTGCAAAAGCTTGTAACTCATAACTTGCCAAAAAGTTCAAAAAAGTGTGGAAAAAGCCCTTCGATGGCAATCATGTCTGTATGTGCAACAAACTTAGTTCGAAACAACCTAACACCTGTTCAAAACATGTCTAAGTACCATTCGAACTTAAAAAATGGCCTAACAATGCTCAAGTATAATTTCGTAACTCATAACCTACCAAGAAAATTCAAACATTGTAAAAAAAGCACTTCAAGACCCAAAATGGCAATTAAGTGTGTGGATGCAACAAACTGAGTCTCAAACAAACCTAAAAGGTGTTCAAATCGTGTCTAAGTATCACTTGAACTATCAAAATGACCCAACAAAACTTAAGTGTAATTTCGTAAACCATAACCTACCAAAAAATTCAAAAAGTGTGGAAAAAGCACTTCAAGACCGAAAATGGCAACCAAGTGTGTTAGTGCCACAAACTTTGTTTCAGACCAACCTAAAAAGAGTTCAAAACGTGTGTAAGCTTTCAAAACGATCGAACAATGCTTAAGTATAAGTTCGCAAATCACAACCGACCAAAATTCCAAAAAGTGCGATAAAAGCACTCTAACACCCAACATGTCAGCCAAGTGTGCAAGTTCAACAAACTTAGTTCCAAACCAAAATAAAAAGAGTTTAAAACCTCTGAACATTGCTTGAGTGTAAATTCGCAACTCATAACCGACTAAAAAGTTCAAAAAAGAGTGAAAAAAGCACCGAGGACCTAAAATGGCACAACCCGACCAAGCATGTAAGTGCAACAGACTTAGTCTCAAACAAACTTAAAAAGTGTTCCAACCGAGCCTACGTATCACTTGACCTTTAAAAGCAACCTCACAAAGTTTAAGTGTAAGTTTACAACTCCCAGCGTACCAAAAAGTCAAGAACTGTGAAAAAAGCACTTCAAAGACCACAAAAGAAATGGCAACCAAATGTGTAAGTACAACAAACTTACCCTCAAACCAACCTTAAAAGTGTTCAAAACGAGTCTAATTATCACTTGAATTTTAGAAACGATCTAACAAAGCTTAAGTGTAAGTTCGTTACTCATAACCTAGCAAAAAGTTAAAAAAAAGTGAGAAAAGAGCCTTTCAAGACCCGAAATGGCAACAAAGTGCGTAAGTTCAACAAACTAAGTTTAAAACAAACCTAAAAGGTGTTGAAAACATGTCTACGTATCACTTGGACCTTAAAAAACGACCTAAGACATCTTAAGTGTAAGTTCATAGCTCACAACCTAGCGGAAAGTTCAAAAAGTGTGAAAAAAGCACTTTAAGACCCAAAGTGGCAACCGTGTGTGTGAGTGCAACAAACTTAGTGTCAAACCAACCTAAAACGCATTCAAAACATGTCCAAGTATCACTTGAACTTTCAAAACGATCTAACAAATCTTGACTGTAAGTTCGTAACTCACAACGTACCAAAAAGTTCAAAAAAGATTGAAAAAAAGCACTTCAAGACCTAGAATGCCAAGTGTGTAAGTGCAACAAACTTAGATTCAAACCGACCAAAAAGGCATTCGAAACACGTCTTAGCTTTCAAACGACCCAATGACGCTTAAGTGCAAAAGCTTGTAACTCATAACTTGCCAAAAAGTTCAAAAAAGTGTGGAAAAAGCCCTTCGATGGCAATCATGTCTGTATGTGCAACAAACTTAGTTCGAAACAACCTAACACCTGTTCAAAACATGTCTAAGTACCATTCGAACTTAAAAAATGGCCTAACAATGCTCAAGTATAATTTCGTAACTCATAACCTACCAAGAAAATTCAAACATTGTAAAAAAAGCACTTCAAGACCCAAAATGGCAATTAAGTGTGTGGATGCAACAAACTGAGTCTCAAACAAACCTAAAAGGTGTTCAAATCGTGTCTAAGTATCACTTGAACTATCAAAATGACCCAACAAAACTTAAGTGTAATTTCGTAAACCATAACCTACCAAAAAATTCAAAAAGTGTGGAAAAAGCACTTCAAGACCGAAAATGGCAACCAAGTGTGTTAGTGCCACAAACTTTGTTTCAGACCAACCTAAAAAGAGTTCAAAACGTGTGTAAGCTTTCAAAACGATCGAACAATGCTTAAGTATAAGTTCGCAAATCACAACCGACCAAAATTCCAAAAAGTGCGATAAAAGCACTCTAACACCCAACATGTCAGCCAAGTGTGCAAGTTCAACAAACTTAGTTCCAAACCAAAATAAAAAGAGTTTAAAACCTCTGAACATTGCTCGAGTGTAAATTCGCAACTCATAACCGACTAAAAAGTTCAAAAAAGAGTGAAAAAAGCACCGAGGACCTAAAATGGCACAACCCGACCAAGCATGTAAGTGCAACAGACTTAGTCTCAAACAAACTTAAAAAGTGTTCCAACCGAGCCTACGTATCACTTGACCTTTAAAAGCAACCTCACAAAGTTTAAGTGTAAGTTTACAACTCCCAACGTACCAAAAAGTCAAGAACTGTGAAAAAAGCACTTCAAAGACCACAAAAGAAATGGCAACCAAATGTGTAAGTACAACAAACTTACCCTCAAACCAACCTTAAAAGTGTTCAAAACGAGTCTAATTATCACTTGAATTTTAGAAACGATCTAACAAAGCTTAAGTGTAAGTTCGTTACTCATAACCTAGCAAAAAGTTAAAAAAAAGTGAGAAAAGAGCCTTTCAAGACCCGAAATGGCAACAAAGTGCGTAAGTTCAACAAACTAAGTTTAAAACAAACCTAAAAGGTGTTGAAAACATGTCTACGTATCACTTGGACCTTAAAAAACGACCTAAGACATCTTAAGTGTAAGTTCATAGCTCACAACCTAGCGGAAAGTTCAAAAAGTGTGAAAAAAGCACTTTAAGACCCAAAGTGGCAACCGTGTGTGTGAGTGCAACAAACTTAGTGTCAAACCAACCTAAAACGCATTCAAAACATGTCCAAGTATCACTTGAACTTTCAAAACGATCTAACAAATCTTAACTGTAAGTTCGTAACTCACAACGTACCAAAAAGTTCAAAAAAGATTGAAAAAAAGCACTTCAAGACCTAGAATGCCAAGTGTGTAAGTGCAACAAACTTAGATTCAAACCGACCAAAAAGGCATTCGAAACACGTCTTAGCTTTCAAACGACCCAATGACGCTTAAGTGCAAAAGCTTGTAACTCATAACTTGCCAAAAAGTTCAAAAAAGTGTGGAAAAAGCCCTTCGATGGCAATCATGTCTGTATGTGCAACAAACTTAGTTCGAAACAACCTAACACCTGTTCAAAACATGTCTAAGTACCATTCGAACTTAAAAAATGGCCTAACAATGCTCAAGTATAATTTCGTAACTCATAACCTACCAAGAAAATTCAAACATTGTAAAAAAAGCACTTCAAGACCCAAAATGGCAATTAAGTGTGTGGATGCAACAAACTGAGTCTCAAACAAACCTAAAAGGTGTTCAAATCGTGTCTAAGTATCACTTGAACTATCAAAATGACCCAACAAAACTTAAGTGTAATTTCGTAAACCATAACCTACCAAAAAATTCAAAAAGTGTGGAAAAAGCACTTCAAGACCGAAAATGGCAACCAAGTGTGTTAGTGCCACAAACTTTGTTTCAGACCAACCTAAAAAGAGTTCAAAACGTGTGTAAGCTTTCAAAACGATCGAACAATGCTTAAGTATAAGTTCGCAAATCACAACCGACCAAAATTCCAAAAAGTGCGATAAAAGCACTCTAACACCCAACATGTCAGCCAAGTGTGCAAGTTCAACAAACTTAGTTCCAAACCAAAATAAAAAGAGTTTAAAACCTCTGAACATTGCTTGAGTGTAAATTCGCAACTCATAACCGACTAAAAAGTTCAAAAAAGAGTGAAAAAAGCACCGAGGACCTAAAATGGCACAACCCGACCAAGCATGTAAGTGCAACAGACTTAGTCTCAAACAAACTTAAAAAGTGTTCCAACCGAGCCTACGTATCACTTGACCTTTAAAAGCAACCTCACAAAGTTTAAGTGTAAGTTTACAACTCCCAGCGTACCAAAAAGTCAAGAACTGTGAAAAAAGCACTTCAAAGACCACAAAAGAAATGGCAACCAAATGTGTAAGTACAACAAACTTACCCTCAAACCAACCTTAAAAGTGTTCAAAACGAGTCTAATTATCACTTGAATTTTAGAAACGATCTAACAAAGCTTAAGTGTAAGTTCGTTACTCATAACCTAGCAAAAAGTTAAAAAAAAGTGAGAAAAGAGCCTTTCAAGACCCGAAATGGCAACAAAGTGCGTAAGTTCAACAAACTAAGTTTAAAACAAACCTAAAAGGTGTTGAAAACATGTCTACGTATCACTTGGACCTTAAAAAACGACCTAAGACATCTTAAGTGTAAGTTCATAGCTCACAACCTAGCGGAAAGTTCAAAAAGTGTGAAAAAAGCACTTTAAGACCCAAAGTGGCAACCGTGTGTGTGAGTGCAACAAACTTAGTGTCAAACCAACCTAAAACGCATTCAAAACATGTCCAAGTATCACTTGAACTTTCAAAACGATCTAACAAATCTTGACTGTAAGTTCGTAACTCACAACGTACCAAAAAGTTCAAAAAAGATTGAAAAAAAGCACTTCAAGACCTAGAATGCCAAGTGTGTAAGTGCAACAAACTTAGATTCAAACCGACCAAAAAGGCATTCGAAACACGTCTTAGCTTTCAAACGACCCAATGACGCTTAAGTGCAAAAGCTTGTAACTCATAACTTGCCAAAAAGTTCAAAAAAGTGTGGAAAAAGCCCTTCGATGGCAATCATGTCTGTATGTGCAACAAACTTAGTTCGAAACAACCTAACACCTGTTCAAAACATGTCTAAGTACCATTCGAACTTAAAAAATGGCCTAACAATGCTCAAGTATAATTTCGTAACTCATAACCTACCAAGAAAATTCAAACATTGTAAAAAAAGCACTTCAAGACCCAAAATGGCAATTAAGTGTGTGGATGCAACAAACTGAGTCTCAAACAAACCTAAAAGGTGTTCAAATCGTGTCTAAGTATCACTTGAACTATCAAAATGACCCAACAAAACTTAAGTGTAATTTCGTAAACCATAACCTACCAAAAAATTCAAAAAGTGTGGAAAAAGCACTTCAAGACCGAAAATGGCAACCAAGTGTGTTAGTGCCACAAACTTTGTTTCAGACCAACCTAAAAAGAGTTCAAAACGTGTGTAAGCTTTCAAAACGATCGAACAATGCTTAAGTATAAGTTCGCAAATCACAACCGACCAAAATTCCAAAAAGTGCGATAAAAGCACTCTAACACCCAACATGTCAGCCAAGTGTGCAAGTTCAACAAACTTAGTTCCAAACCAAAATAAAAAGAGTTTAAAACCTCTGAACATTGCTTGAGTGTAAATTCGCAACTCATAACCGACTAAAAAGTTCAAAAAAGAGTGAAAAAAGCACCGAGGACCTAAAATGGCACAACCCGACCAAGCATGTAAGTGCAACAGACTTAGTCTCAAACAAACTTAAAAAGTGTTCCAACCGAGCCTACGTATCACTTGACCTTTAAAAGCAACCTCACAAAGTTTAAGTGTAAGTTTACAACTCCCAACGTACCAAAAAGTCAAGAACTGTGAAAAAAGCACTTCAAAGACCACAAAAGAAATGGCAACCAAATGTGTAAGTACAACAAACTTACCCTCAAACCAACCTTAAAAGTGTTCAAAACGAGTCTAATTATCACTTGAATTTTAGAAACGATCTAACAAAGCTTAAGTGTAAGTTCGTTACTCATAACCTAGCAAAAAGTTAAAAAAAAGTGAGAAAAGAGCCTTTCAAGACCCGAAATGGCAACAAAGTGCGTAAGTTCAACAAACTAAGTTTAAAACAAACCTAAAAGGTGTTGAAAACATGTCTACGTATCACTTGGACCTTAAAAAACGACCTAAGACATCTTAAGTGTAAGTTCATAGCTCACAACCTAGCGGAAAGTTCAAAAAGTGTGAAAAAAGCACTTTAAGACCCAAAGTGGCAACCGTGTGTGTGAGTGCAACAAACTTAGTGTCAAACCAACCTAAAACGCATTCAAAACATGTCCAAGTATCACTTGAACTTTCAAAACGATCTAACAAATCTTGACTGTAAGTTCGTAACTCACAACGTACCAAAAAGTTCAAAAAAGATTGAAAAAAAGCACTTCAAGACCTAGAATGCCAAGTGTGTAAGTGCAACAAACTTAGATTCAAACCGACCGAAAAGGCATTCGAAACACGTCTTAGCTTTCAAACGACCCAATGACGCTTAAGTGCAAAAGCTTGTAACTCATAACTTGCCAAAAAGTTCAAAAAAGTGTGGAAAAAGCCCTTCGATGGCAATCATGTCTGTATGTGCAACAAACTTAGTTCGAAACAACCTAACACCTGTTCAAAACATGTCTAAGTACCATTCGAACTTAAAAAATGGCCTAACAATGCTCAAGTATAATTTCGTAACTCATAACCTACCAAGAAAATTCAAACATTGTAAAAAAAGCACTTCAAGACCCAAAATGGCAATTAAGTGTGTGGATGCAACAAACTGAGTCTCAAACAAACCTAAAAGGTGTTCAAATCGTGTCTAAGTATCACTTGAACTATCAAAATGACCCAACAAAACTTAAGTGTAATTTCGTAAACCATAACCTACCAAAAAATTCAAAAAGTGTGGAAAAAGCACTTCAAGACCGAAAATGGCAACCAAGTGTGTTAGTGCCACAAACTTTGTTTCAGACCAACCTAAAAAGAGTTCAAAACGTGTGTAAGCTTTCAAAACGATCGAACAATGCTTAAGTATAAGTTCGCAAATCACAACCGACCAAAATTCCAAAAAGTGCGATAAAAGCACTCTAACACCCAACATGTCAGCCAAGTGTGCAAGTTCAACAAACTTAGTTCCAAACCAAAATAAAAAGAGTTTAAAACCTCTGAACATTGCTTGAGTGTAAATTCGCAACTCATAACCGACTAAAAAGTTCAAAAAAGAGTGAAAAAAGCACCGAGGACCTAAAATGGCACAACCCGACCAAGCATGTAAGTGCAACAGACTTAGTCTCAAACAAACTTAAAAAGTGTTCCAACCGAGCCTACGTATCACTTGACCTTTAAAAGCAACCTCACAAAGTTTAAGTGTAAGTTTACAACTCCCAACGTACCAAAAAGTCAAGAATTGTGAAAAAAGCACTTCAAAGACCACAAAAGAAATGGCAACCAAATGTGTAAGTACAACAAACTTACCCTCAAACCAACCTTAAAAGTGTTCAAAACGAGTCTAATTATCACTTGAATTTTAGAAACGATCTAACAAAGCTTAAGTGTAAGTTCGTTACTCATAACCTAGCAAAAAGTTAAAAAAAAGTGAGAAAAGAGCCTTTCAAGACCCGAAATGGCAACAAAGTGCGTAAGTTCAACAAACTAAGTTTAAAACAAACCTAAAAGGTGTTGAAAACATGTCTACGTATCACTTGGACCTTAAAAAACGACCTAAGACATCTTAAGTGTAAGTTCATAGCTCACAACCTAGCGGAAAGTTCAAAAAGTGTGAAAAAAGCACTTTAAGACCCAAAGTGGCAACCGTGTGTGTGAGTGCAACAAACTTAGTGTCAAACCAACCTAAAACGCATTCAAAACATGTCCAAGTATCACTTGAACTTTCAAAATGATCTAACAAATCTTAACTGTAAGTTCGTAACTCACAACGTACCAAAAAGTTCAAAAAAGATTGAAAAAAAGCACTTCAAGACCTAGAATGCCAAGTGTGTAAGTGCAACAAACTTAGATTCAAACCGACCGAAAAGGCATTCGAAACACGTCTTAGCTTTCAAACGACCCAATGACGCTTAAGTGCAAAAGCTTGTAACTCATAACTTGCCAAAAAGTTCAAAAAAGTGTGGAAAAAGCCCTTCGATGGCAATCATGTCTGTATGTGCAACAAACTTAGTTCGAAACAACCTAACACCTGTTCAAAACATGTCTAAGTACCATTCGAACTTAAAAAATGGCCTAACAATGCTCAAGTATAATTTCGTAACTCATAACCTACCAAGAAAATTCAAACATTGTAAAAAAAGCACTTCAAGACCCAAAATGGCAATTAAGTGTGTGGATGCAACAAACTGAGTCTCAAACAAACCTAAAAGGTGTTCAAATCGTGTCTAAGTATCACTTGAACTATCAAAATGACCCAACAAAACTTAAGTGTAATTTCGTAAACCATAACCTACCAAAAAATTCAAAAAGTGTGGAAAAAGCACTTCAAGACCGAAAATGGCAACCAAGTGTGTTAGTGCCACAAACTTTGTTTCAGACCAACCTAAAAAGAGTTCAAAACGTGTGTAAGCTTTCAAAACGATCGAACAATGCTTAAGTATAAGTTCGCAAATCACAACCGACCAAAATTCCAAAAAGTGCGATAAAAGCACTCTAACACCCAACATGTCAGCCAAGTGTGCAAGTTCAACAAACTTAGTTCCAAACCAAAATAAAAAGAGTTTAAAACCTCTGAACATTGCTTGAGTGTAAATTCGCAACTCATAACCGACTAAAAAGTTCAAAAAAGAGTGAAAAAAGCACCGAGGACCTAAAATGGCACAACCCGACCAAGCATGTAAGTGCAACAGACTTAGTCTCAAACAAACTTAAAAAGTGTTCCAACCGAGCCTACGTATCACTTGACCTTTAAAAGCAACCTCACAAAGTTTAAGTGTAAGTTTACAACTCCCAGCGTACCAAAAAGTCAAGAACTGTGAAAAAAGCACTTCAAAGACCACAAAAGAAATGGCAACCAAATGTGTAAGTACAACAAACTTACCCTCAAACCAACCTTAAAAGTGTTCAAAACGAGTCTAATTATCACTTGAATTTTAGAAACGATCTAACAAAGCTTAAGTGTAAGTTCGTTACTCATAACCTAGCAAAAAGTTAAAAAAAAGTGAGAAAAGAGCCTTTCAAGACCCGAAATGGCAACAAAGTGCGTAAGTTCAACAAACTAAGTTTAAAACAAACCTAAAAGGTGTTGAAAACATGTCTACGTATCACTTGGACCTTAAAAAACGACCTAAGACATCTTAAGTGTAAGTTCATAGCTCACAACCTAGCGGAAAGTTCAAAAAGTGTGAAAAAAGCACTTTAAGACCCAAAGTGGCAACCGTGTGTGTGAGTGCAACAAACTTAGTGTCAAACCAACCTAAAACGCATTCAAAACATGTCCAAGTATCACTTGAACTTTCAAAACGATCTAACAAATCTTAACTGTAAGTTCGTAACTCACAACGTACCAAAAAGTTCAAAAAAGATTGAAAAAAAGCACTTCAAGACCTAGAATGCCAAGTGTGTAAGTGCAACAAACTTAGATTCAAACCGACCGAAAAGGCATTCGAAACACGTCTTAGCTTTCAAACGACCCAATGACGCTTAAGTGCAAAAGCTTGTAACTCATAACTTGCCAAAAAGTTCAAAAAAGTGTGGAAAAAGCCCTTCGATGGCAATCATGTCTGTATGTGCAACAAACTTAGTTCGAAACAACCTAACACCTGTTCAAAACATGTCTAAGTACCATTCGAACTTAAAAAATGGCCTAACAATGCTCAAGTATAATTTCGTAACTCATAACCTACCAAGAAAATTCAAACATTGTAAAAAAAGCACTTCAAGACCCAAAATGGCAATTAAGTGTGTGGATGCAACAAACTGAGTCTCAAACAAACCTAAAAGGTGTTCAAATCGTGTCTAAGTATCACTTGAACTATCAAAATGACCCAACAAAACTTAAGTGTAATTTCGTAAACCATAACCTACCAAAAAATTCAAAAAGTGTGGAAAAAGCACTTCAAGACCGAAAATGGCAACCAAGTGTGTTAGTGCCACAAACTTTGTTTCAGACCAACCTAAAAAGAGTTCAAAACGTGTGTAAGCTTTCAAAACGATCGAACAATGCTTAAGTATAAGTTCGCAAATCACAACCGACCAAAATTCCAAAAAGTGCGATAAAAGCACTCTAACACCCAACATGTCAGCCAAGTGTGCAAGTTCAACAAACTTAGTTCCAAACCAAAATAAAAAGAGTTTAAAACCTCTGAACATTGCTTGAGTGTAAATTCGCAACTCATAACCGACTAAAAAGTTCAAAAAAGAGTGAAAAAAGCACCGAGGACCTAAAATGGCACAACCCGACCAAGCATGTAAGTGCAACAGACTTAGTCTCAAACAAACTTAAAAAGTGTTCCAACCGAGCCTACGTATCACTTGACCTTTAAAAGCAACCTCACAAAGTTTAAGTGTAAGTTTACAACTCCCAACGTACCAAAAAGTCAAGAACTGTGAAAAAAGCACTTCAAAGACCACAAAAGAAATGGCAACCAAATGTGTAAGTACAACAAACTTACCCTCAAACCAACCTTAAAAGTGTTCAAAACGAGTCTAATTATCACTTGAATTTTAGAAACGATCTAACAAAGCTTAAGTGTAAGTTCGTTACTCATAACCTAGCAAAAAGTTAAAAAAAAGTGAGAAAAGAGCCTTTCAAGACCCGAAATGGCAACAAAGTGCGTAAGTTCAACAAACTAAGTTTAAAACAAACCTAAAAGGTGTTGAAAACATGTCTACGTATCACTTGGACCTTAAAAAACGACCTAAGACATCTTAAGTGTAAGTTCATAGCTCACAACCTAGCGGAAAGTTCAAAAAGTGTGAAAAAAGCACTTTAAGACCCAAAGTGGCAACCGTGTGTGTGAGTGCAACAAACTTAGTGTCAAACCAACCTAAAACGCATTCAAAACATGTCCAAGTATCACTTGAACTTTCAAAACGATCTAACAAATCTTAACTGTAAGTTCGTAACTCACAACGTACCAAAAAGTTCAAAAAAGATTGAAAAAAAGCACTTCAAGACCTAGAATGCCAAGTGTGTAAGTGCAACAAACTTAGATTCAAACCGACCGAAAAGGCATTCGAAACACGTCTTAGCTTTCAAACGACCCAATGACGCTTAAGTGCAAAAGCTTGTAACTCATAACTTGCCAAAAAGTTCAAAAAAGTGTGGAAAAAGCCCTTCGATGGCAATCATGTCTGTATGTGCAACAAACTTAGTTCGAAACAACCTAACACCTGTTCAAAACATGTCTAAGTACCATTCGAACTTAAAAAATGGCCTAACAATGCTCAAGTATAATTTCGTAACTCATAACCTACCAAGAAAATTCAAACATTGTAAAAAAAGCACTTCAAGACCCAAAATGGCAATTAAGTGTGTGGATGCAACAAACTGAGTCTCAAACAAACCTAAAAGGTGTTCAAATCGTGTCTAAGTATCACTTGAACTATCAAAATGACCCAACAAAACTTAAGTGTAATTTCGTAAACCATAACCTACCAAAAAATTCAAAAAGTGTGGAAAAAGCACTTCAAGACCGAAAATGGCAACCAAGTGTGTTAGTGCCACAAACTTTGTTTCAGACCAACCTAAAAAGAGTTCAAAACGTGTGTAAGCTTTCAAAACGATCGAACAATGCTTAAGTATAAGTTCGCAAATCACAACCGACCAAAATTCCAAAAAGTGCGATAAAAGCACTCTAACACCCAACATGTCAGCCAAGTGTGCAAGTTCAACAAACTTAGTTCCAAACCAAAATAAAAAGAGTTTAAAACCTCTGAACATTGCTTGAGTGTAAATTCGCAACTCATAACCGACTAAAAAGTTCAAAAAAGAGTGAAAAAAGCACCGAGGACCTAAAATGGCACAACCCGACCAAGCATGTAAGTGCAACAGACTTAGTCTCAAACAAACTTAAAAAGTGTTCCAACCGAGCCTACGTATCACTTGACCTTTAAAAGCAACCTCACAAAGTTTAAGTGTAAGTTTACAACTCCCAACGTACCAAAAAGTCAAGAACTGTGAAAAAAGCACTTCAAAGACCACAAAAGAAATGGCAACCAAATGTGTAAGTACAACAAACTTACCCTCAAACCAACCTTAAAAGTGTTCAAAACGAGTCTAATTATCACTTGAATTTTAGAAACGATCTAACAAAGCTTAAGTGTAAGTTCGTTACTCATAACCTAGCAAAAAGTTAAAAAAAAGTGAGAAAAGAGCCTTTCAAGACCCGAAATGGCAACAAAGTGCGTAAGTTCAACAAACTAAGTTTAAAACAAACCTAAAAGGTGTTGAAAACATGTCTACGTATCACTTGGACCTTAAAAAACGACCTAAGACATCTTAAGTGTAAGTTCATAGCTCACAACCTAGCGGAAAGTTCAAAAAGTGTGAAAAAAGCACTTTAAGACCCAAAGTGGCAACCGTGTGTGTGAGTGCAACAAACTTAGTGTCAAACCAACCTAAAACGCATTCAAAACATGTCCAAGTATCACTTGAACTTTCAAAACGATCTAACAAATCTTAACTGTAAGTTCGTAACTCACAACGTACCAAAAAGTTCAAAAAAGATTGAAAAAAAGCACTTCAAGACCTAGAATGCCAAGTGTGTAAGTGCAACAAACTTAGATTCAAACCGACCGAAAAGGCATTCGAAACACGTCTTAGCTTTCAAACGACCCAATGACGCTTAAGTGCAAAAGCTTGTAACTCATAACTTGCCAAAAAGTTCAAAAAAGTGTGGAAAAAGCCCTTCGATGGCAATCATGTCTGTATGTGCAACAAACTTAGTTCGAAACAACCTAACACCTGTTCAAAACATGTCTAAGTACCATTCGAACTTAAAAAATGGCCTAACAATGCTCAAGTATAATTTCGTAACTCATAACCTACCAAGAAAATTCAAACATTGTAAAAAAAGCACTTCAAGACCCAAAATGGCAATTAAGTGTGTGGATGCAACAAACTGAGTCTCAAACAAACCTAAAAGGTGTTCAAATCGTGTCTAAGTATCACTTGAACTATCAAAATGACCCAACAAAACTTAAGTGTAATTTCGTAAACCATAACCTACCAAAAAATTCAAAAAGTGTGGAAAAAGCACTTCAAGACCGAAAATGGCAACCAAGTGTGTTAGTGCCACAAACTTTGTTTCAGACCAACCTAAAAAGAGTTCAAAACGTGTGTAAGCTTTCAAAACGATCGAACAATGCTTAAGTATAAGTTCGCAAATCACAACCGACCAAAATTCCAAAAAGTGCGATAAAAGCACTCTAACACCCAACATGTCAGCCAAGTGTGCAAGTTCAACAAACTTAGTTCCAAACCAAAATAAAAAGAGTTTAAAACCTCTGAACATTGCTTGAGTGTAAATTCGCAACTCATAACCGACTAAAAAGTTCAAAAAAGAGTGAAAAAAGCACCGAGGACCTAAAATGGCACAACCCGACCAAGCATGTAAGTGCAACAGACTTAGTCTCAAACAAACTTAAAAAGTGTTCCAACCGAGCCTACGTATCACTTGACCTTTAAAAGCAACCTCACAAAGTTTAAGTGTAAGTTTACAACTCCCAACGTACCAAAAAGTCAAGAACTGTGAAAAAAGCACTTCAAAGACCACAAAAGAAATGGCAACCAAATGTGTAAGTACAACAAACTTACCCTCAAACCAACCTTAAAAGTGTTCAAAACGAGTCTAATTATCACTTGAATTTTAGAAACGATCTAACAAAGCTTAAGTGTAAGTTCGTTACTCATAACCTAGCAAAAAGTTAAAAAAAAGTGAGAAAAGAGCCTTTCAAGACCCGAAATGGCAACAAAGTGCGTAAGTTCAACAAACTAAGTTTAAAACAAACCTAAAAGGTGTTGAAAACATGTCTACGTATCACTTGGACCTTAAAAAACGACCTAAGACATCTTAAGTGTAAGTTCATAGCTCACAACCTAGCGGAAAGTTCAAAAAGTGTGAAAAAAGCACTTTAAGACCCAAAGTGGCAACCGTGTGTGTGAGTGCAACAAACTTAGTGTCAAACCAACCTAAAACGCATTCAAAACATGTCCAAGTATCACTTGAACTTTCAAAACGATCTAACAAATCTTAACTGTAAGTTCGTAACTCACAACGTACCAAAAAGTTCAAAAAAGATTGAAAAAAAGCACTTCAAGACCTAGAATGCCAAGTGTGTAAGTGCAACAAACTTAGATTCAAACCGACCGAAAAGGCATTCGAAACACGTCTTAGCTTTCAAACGACCCAATGACGCTTAAGTGCAAAAGCTTGTAACTCATAACTTGCCAAAAAGTTCAAAAAAGTGTGGAAAAAGCCCTTCGATGGCAATCATGTCTGTATGTGCAACAAACTTAGTTCGAAACAACCTAACACCTGTTCAAAACATGTCTAAGTACCATTCGAACTTAAAAAATGGCCTAACAATGCTCAAGTATAATTTCGTAACTCATAACCTACCAAGAAAATTCAAACATTGTAAAAAAAAGCACTTCAAGACCCAAAATGGCAATTAAGTGTGTGGATGCAACAAACTGAGTCTCAAACAAACCTAAAAGGTGTTCAAATCGTGTCTAAGTATCACTTGAACTATCAAAATGACCCAACAAAACTTAAGTGTAATTTCGTAAACCATAACCTACCAAAAAATTCAAAAAGTGTGGAAAAAGCACTTCAAGACCGAAAATGGCAACCAAGTGTGTTAGTGCCACAAACTTTGTTTCAGACCAACCTAAAAAGAGTTCAAAACGTGTGTAAGCTTTCAAAACGATCGAACAATGCTTAAGTATAAGTTCGCAAATCACAACCGACCAAAATTCCAAAAAGTGCGATAAAAGCACTCTAACACCCAACATGTCAGCCAAGTGTGCAAGTTCAACAAACTTAGTTCCAAACCAAAATAAAAAGAGTTTAAAACCTCTGAACATTGCTTGAGTGTAAATTCGCAACTCATAACCGACTAAAAAGTTCAAAAAAGAGTGAAAAAAGCACCGAGGACCTAAAATGGCACAACCCGACCAAGCATGTAAGTGCAACAGACTTAGTCTCAAACAAACTTAAAAAGTGTTCCAACCGAGCCTACGTATCACTTGACCTTTAAAAGCAACCTCACAAAGTTTAAGTGTAAGTTTACAACTCCCAACGTACCAAAAAGTCAAGAACTGTGAAAAAAGCACTTCAAAGACCACAAAAGAAATGGCAACCAAATGTGTAAGTACAACAAACTTACCCTCAAACCAACCTTAAAAGTGTTCAAAACGAGTCTAATTATCACTTGAATTTTAGAAACGATCTAACAAAGCTTAAGTGTAAGTTCGTTACTCATAACCTAGCAAAAAGTTAAAAAAAAGTGAGAAAAGAGCCTTTCAAGACCCGAAATGGCAACAAAGTGCGTAAGTTCAACAAACTAAGTTTAAAACAAACCTAAAAGGTGTTGAAAACATGTCTACGTATCACTTGGACCTTAAAAAACGACCTAAGACATCTTAAGTGTAAGTTCATAGCTCACAACCTAGCGGAAAGTTCAAAAAGTGTGAAAAAAGCACTTTAAGACCCAAAGTGGCAACCGTGTGTGTGAGTGCAACAAACTTAGTGTCAAACCAACCTAAAACGCATTCAAAACATGTCCAAGTATCACTTGAACTTTCAAAACGATCTAACAAATCTTAACTGTAAGTTCGTAACTCACAACGTACCAAAAAGTTCAAAAAAGATTGAAAAAAAGCACTTCAAGACCTAGAATGCCAAGTGTGTAAGTGCAACAAACTTAGATTCAAACCGACCGAAAAGGCATTCGAAACACGTCTTAGCTTTCAAACGACCCAATGACGCTTAAGTGCAAAAGCTTGTAACTCATAACTTGCCAAAAAGTTCAAAAAAGTGTGGAAAAAGCCCTTCGATGGCAATCATGTCTGTATGTGCAACAAACTTAGTTCGAAACAACCTAACACCTGTTCAAAACATGTCTAAGTACCATTCGAACTTAAAAAATGGCCTAACAATGCTCAAGTATAATTTCGTAACTCATAACCTACCAAGAAAATTCAAACATTGTAAAAAAAGCACTTCAAGACCCAAAATGGCAATTAAGTGTGTGGATGCAACAAACTGAGTCTCAAACAAACCTAAAAGGTGTTCAAATCGTGTCTAAGTATCACTTGAACTATCAAAATGACCCAACAAAACTTAAGTGTAATTTCGTAAACCATAACCTACCAAAAAATTCAAAAAGTGTGGAAAAAGCACTTCAAGACCGAAAATGGCAACCAAGTGTGTTAGTGCCACAAACTTTGTTTCAGACCAACCTAAAAAGAGTTCAAAACGTGTGTAAGCTTTCAAAACGATCGAACAATGCTTAAGTATAAGTTCGCAAATCACAACCGACCAAAATTCCAAAAAGTGCGATAAAAGCACTCTAACACCCAACATGTCAGCCAAGTGTGCAAGTTCAACAAACTTAGTTCCAAACCAAAATAAAAAGAGTTTAAAACCTCTGAACATTGCTTGAGTGTAAATTCGCAACTCATAACCGACTAAAAAGTTCAAAAAAGAGTGAAAAAAGCACCGAGGACCTAAAATGGCACAACCCGACCAAGCATGTAAGTGCAACAGACTTAGTCTCAAACAAACTTAAAAAGTGTTCCAACCGAGCCTACGTATCACTTGACCTTTAAAAGCAACCTCACAAAGTTTAAGTGTAAGTTTACAACTCCCAACGTACCAAAAAGTCAAGAACTGTGAAAAAAGCACTTCAAAGACCACAAAAGAAATGGCAACCAAATGTGTAAGTACAACAAACTTACCCTCAAACCAACCTTAAAAGTGTTCAAAACGAGTCTAATTATCACTTGAATTTTAGAAACGATCTAACAAAGCTTAAGTGTAAGTTCGTTACTCATAACCTAGCAAAAAGTTAAAAAAAAGTGAGAAAAGAGCCTTTCAAGACCCGAAATGGCAACAAAGTGCGTAAGTTCAACAAACTAAGTTTAAAACAAACCTAAAAGGTGTTGAAAACATGTCTACGTATCACTTGGACCTTAAAAAACGACCTAAGACATCTTAAGTGTAAGTTCATAGCTCACAACCTAGCGGAAAGTTCAAAAAGTGTGAAAAAAGCACTTTAAGACCCAAAGTGGCAACCGTGTGTGTGAGTGCAACAAACTTAGTGTCAAACCAACCTAAAACGCATTCAAAACATGTCCAAGTATCACTTGAACTTTCAAAACGATCTAACAAATCTTAACTGTAAGTTCGTAACTCACAACGTACCAAAAAGTTCAAAAAAGATTGAAAAAAAGCACTTCAAGACCTAGAATGCCAAGTGTGTAAGTGCAACAAACTTAGATTCAAACCGACCGAAAAGGCATTCGAAACACGTCTTAGCTTTCAAACGACCCAATGACGCTTAAGTGCAAAAGCTTGTAACTCATAACTTGCCAAAAAGTTCAAAAAAGTGTGGAAAAAGCCCTTCGATGGCAATCATGTCTGTATGTGCAACAAACTTAGTTCGAAACAACCTAACACCTGTTCAAAACATGTCTAAGTACCATTCGAACTTAAAAAATGGCCTAACAATGCTCAAGTATAATTTCGTAACTCATAACCTACCAAGAAAATTCAAACATTGTAAAAAAAGCACTTCAAGACCCAAAATGGCAATTAAGTGTGTGGATGCAACAAACTGAGTCTCAAACAAACCTAAAAGGTGTTCAAATCGTGTCTAAGTATCACTTGAACTATCAAAATGACCCAACAAAACTTAAGTGTAATTTCGTAAACCATAACCTACCAAAAAATTCAAAAAGTGTGGAAAAAGCACTTCAAGACCGAAAATGGCAACCAAGTGTGTTAGTGCCACAAACTTTGTTTCAGACCAACCTAAAAAGAGTTCAAAACGTGTGTAAGCTTTCAAAACGATCGAACAATGCTTAAGTATAAGTTCGCAAATCACAACCGACCAAAATTCCAAAAAGTGCGATAAAAGCACTCTAACACCCAACATGTCAGCCAAGTGTGCAAGTTCAACAAACTTAGTTCCAAACCAAAATAAAAAGAGTTTAAAACCTCTGAACATTGCTTGAGTGTAAATTCGCAACTCATAACCGACTAAAAAGTTCAAAAAAGAGTGAAAAAAGCACCGAGGACCTAAAATGGCACAACCCGACCAAGCATGTAAGTGCAACAGACTTAGTCTCAAACAAACTTAAAAAGTGTTCCAACCGAGCCTACGTATCACTTGACCTTTAAAAGCAACCTCACAAAGTTTAAGTGTAAGTTTACAACTCCCAGCGTACCAAAAAGTCAAGAACTGTGAAAAAAGCACTTCAAAGACCACAAAAGAAATGGCAACCAAATGTGTAAGTACAACAAACTTACCCTCAAACCAACCTTAAAAGTGTTCAAAACGAGTCTAATTATCACTTGAATTTTAGAAACGATCTAACAAAGCTTAAGTGTAAGTTCGTTACTCATAACCTAGCAAAAAGTTAAAAAAAAGTGAGAAAAGAGCCTTTCAAGACCCGAAATGGCAACAAAGTGCGTAAGTTCAACAAACTAAGTTTAAAACAAACCTAAAAGGTGTTGAAAACATGTCTACGTATCACTTGGACCTTAAAAAACGACCTAAGACATCTTAAGTGTAAGTTCATAGCTCACAACCTAGCGGAAAGTTCAAAAAGTGTGAAAAAAGCACTTTAAGACCCAAAGTGGCAACCGTGTGTGTGAGTGCAACAAACTTAGTGTCAAACCAACCTAAAACGCATTCAAAACATGTCCAAGTATCACTTGAACTTTCAAAACGATCTAACAAATCTTAACTGTAAGTTCGTAACTCACAACGTACCAAAAAGTTCAAAAAAGATTGAAAAAAAGCACTTCAAGACCTAGAATGCCAAGTGTGTAAGTGCAACAAACTTAGATTCAAACCGACCGAAAAGGCATTCGAAACACGTCTTAGCTTTCAAACGACCCAATGACGCTTAAGTGCAAAAGCTTGTAACTCATAACTTGCCAAAAAGTTCAAAAAAGTGTGGAAAAAGCCCTTCGATGGCAATCATGACTGTATGTGCAACAAACTTAGTTCGAAACAACCTAACACCTGTTCAAAACATGTCTAAGTACCATTCGAACTTAAAAAATGGCCTAACAATGCTCAAGTATAATTTCGTAACTCATAACCTACCAAGAAAATTCAAACATTGTAAAAAAAGCACTTCAAGACCCAAAATGGCAATTAAGTGTGTGGATGCAACAAACTGAGTCTCAAACAAACCTAAAAGGTGTTCAAATCGTGTCTAAGTATCACTTGAACTATCAAAATGACCCAACAAAACTTAAGTGTAATTTCGTAAACCATAACCTACCAAAAAATTCAAAAAGTGTGGAAAAAGCACTTCAAGACCGAAAATGGCAACCAAGTGTGTTAGTGCCACAAACTTTGTTTCAGACCAACCTAAAAAGAGTTCAAAACGTGTGTAAGCTTTCAAAACGATCGAACAATGCTTAAGTATAAGTTCGCAAATCACAACCGACCAAAATTCCAAAAAGTGCGATAAAAGCACTCTAACACCCAACATGTCAGCCAAGTGTGCAAGTTCAACAAACTTAGTTCCAAACCAAAATAAAAAGAGTTTAAAACCTCTGAACATTGCTTGAGTGTAAATTCGCAACTCATAACCGACTAAAAAGTTCAAAAAAGAGTGAAAAAAGCACCGAGGACCTAAAATGGCACAACCCGACCAAGCATGTAAGTGCAACAGACTTAGTCTCAAACAAACTTAAAAAGTGTTCCAACCGAGCCTACGTATCACTTGACCTTTAAAAGCAACCTCACAAAGTTTAAGTGTAAGTTTACAACTCCCAACGTACCAAAAAGTCAAGAACTGTGAAAAAAGCACTTCAAAGACCACAAAAGAAATGGCAACCAAATGTGTAAGTACAACAAACTTACCCTCAAACCAACCTTAAAAGTGTTCAAAACGAGTCTAATTATCACTTGAATTTTAGAAACGATCTAACAAAGCTTAAGTGTAAGTTCGTTACTCATAACCTAGCAAAAAGTTAAAAAAAAGTGAGAAAAGAGCCTTTCAAGACCCGAAATGGCAACAAAGTGCGTAAGTTCAACAAACTAAGTTTAAAACAAACCTAAAAGGTGTTGAAAACATGTCTACGTATCACTTGGACCTTAAAAAACGACCTAAGACATCTTAAGTGTAAGTTCATAGCTCACAACCTAGCGGAAAGTTCAAAAAGTGTGAAAAAAGCACTTTAAGACCCAAAGTGGCAACCGTGTGTGTGAGTGCAACAAACTTAGTGTCAAACCAACCTAAAACGCATTCAAAACATGTCCAAGTATCACTTGAACTTTCAAAACGATCTAACAAATCTTAACTGTAAGTTCGTAACTCACAACGTACCAAAAAGTTCAAAAAAGATTGAAAAAAAGCACTTCAAGACCTAGAATGCCAAGTGTGTAAGTGCAACAAACTTAGATTCAAACCGACCGAAAAGGCATTCGAAACACGTCTTAGCTTTCAAACGACCCAATGACGCTTAAGTGCAAAAGCTTGTAACTCATAACTTGCCAAAAAGTTCAAAAAAGTGTGGAAAAAGCCCTTCGATGGCAATCATGTCTGTATGTGCAACAAACTTAGTTCGAAACAACCTAACACCTGTTCAAAACATGTCTAAGTACCATTCGAACTTAAAAAATGGCCTAACAATGCTCAAGTATAATTTCGTAACTCATAACCTACCAAGAAAATTCAAACATTGTAAAAAAAGCACTTCAAGACCCAAAATGGCAATTAAGTGTGTGGATGCAACAAACTGAGTCTCAAACAAACCTAAAAGGTGTTCAAATCGTGTCTAAGTATCACTTGAACTATCAAAATGACCCAACAAAACTTAAGTGTAATTTCGTAAACCATAACCTACCAAAAAATTCAAAAAGTGTGGAAAAAGCACTTCAAGACCGAAAATGGCAACCAAGTGTGTTAGTGCCACAAACTTTGTTTCAGACCAACCTAAAAAGAGTTCAAAACGTGTGTAAGCTTTCAAAACGATCGAACAATGCTTAAGTATAAGTTCGCAAATCACAACCGACCAAAATTCCAAAAAGTGCGATAAAAGCACTCTAACACCCAACATGTCAGCCAAGTGTGCAAGTTCAACAAACTTAGTTCCAAACCAAAATAAAAAGAGTTTAAAACCTCTGAACATTGCTTGAGTGTAAATTCGCAACTCATAACCGACTAAAAAGTTCAAAAAAGAGTGAAAAAAGCACCGAGGACCTAAAATGGCACAACCCGACCAAGCATGTAAGTGCAACAGACTTAGTCTCAAACAAACTTAAAAAGTGTTCCAACCGAGCCTACGTATCACTTGACCTTTAAAAGCAACCTCACAAAGTTTAAGTGTAAGTTTACAACTCCCAACGTACCAAAAAGTCAAGAACTGTGAAAAAAGCACTTCAAAGACCACAAAAGAAATGGCAACCAAATGTGTAAGTACAACAAACTTACCCTCAAACCAACCTTAAAAGTGTTCAAAACGAGTCTAATTATCACTTGAATTTTAGAAACGATCTAACAAAGCTTAAGTGTAAGTTCGTTACTCATAACCTAGCAAAAAGTTAAAAAAAAGTGAGAAAAGAGCCTTTCAAGACCCGAAATGGCAACAAAGTGCGTAAGTTCAACAAACTAAGTTTAAAACAAACCTAAAAGGTGTTGAAAACATGTCTACGTATCACTTGGACCTTAAAAAACGACCTAAGACATCTTAAGTGTAAGTTCATAGCTCACAACCTAGCGGAAAGTTCAAAAAGTGTGAAAAAAGCACTTTAAGACCCAAAGTGGCAACCGTGTGTGTGAGTGCAACAAACTTAGTGTCAAACCAACCTAAAACGCATTCAAAACATGTCCAAGTATCACTTGAACTTTCAAAACGATCTAACAAATCTTAACTGTAAGTTCGTAACTCACAACGTACCAAAAAGTTCAAAAAAGATTGAAAAAAAGCACTTCAAGACCTAGAATGCCAAGTGTGTAAGTGCAACAAACTTAGATTCAAACCGACCGAAAAGGCATTCGAAACACGTCTTAGCTTTCAAACGACCCAATGACGCTTAAGTGCAAAAGCTTGTAACTCATAACTTGCCAAAAAGTTCAAAAAAGTGTGGAAAAAGCCCTTCGATGGCAATCATGTCTGTATGTGCAACAAACTTAGTTCGAAACAACCTAACACCTGTTCAAAACATGTCTAAGTACCATTCGAACTTAAAAAATGGCCTAACAATGCTCAAGTATAATTTCGTAACTCATAACCTACCAAGAAAATTCAAACATTGTAAAAAAAGCACTTCAAGACCCAAAATGGCAATTAAGTGTGTGGATGCAACAAACTGAGTCTCAAACAAACCTAAAAGGTGTTCAAATCGTGTCTAAGTATCACTTGAACTATCAAAATGACCCAACAAAACTTAAGTGTAATTTCGTAAACCATAACCTACCAAAAAATTCAAAAAGTGTGGAAAAAGCACTTCAAGACCGAAAATGGCAACCAAGTGTGTTAGTGCCACAAACTTTGTTTCAGACCAACCTAAAAAGAGTTCAAAACGTGTGTAAGCTTTCAAAACGATCGAACAATGCTTAAGTATAAGTTCGCAAATCACAACCGACCAAAATTCCAAAAAGTGCGATAAAAGCACTCTAACACCCAACATGTCAGCCAAGTGTGCAAGTTCAACAAACTTAGTTCCAAACCAAAATAAAAAGAGTTTAAAACCTCTGAACATTGCTTGAGTGTAAATTCGCAACTCATAACCGACTAAAAAGTTCAAAAAAGAGTGAAAAAAGCACCGAGGACCTAAAATGGCACAACCCGACCAAGCATGTAAGTGCAACAGACTTAGTCTCAAACAAACTTAAAAAGTGTTCCAACCGAGCCTACGTATCACTTGACCTTTAAAAGCAACCTCACAAAGTTTAAGTGTAAGTTTACAACTCCCAACGTACCAAAAAGTCAAGAACTGTGAAAAAAGCACTTCAAAGACCACAAAAGAAATGGCAACCAAATGTGTAAGTACAACAAACTTACCCTCAAACCAACCTTAAAAGTGTTCAAAACGAGTCTAATTATCACTTGAATTTTAGAAACGATCTAACAAAGCTTAAGTGTAAGTTCGTTACTCATAACCTAGCAAAAAGTTAAAAAAAAGTGAGAAAAGAGCCTTTCAAGACCCGAAATGGCAACAAAGTGCGTAAGTTCAACAAACTAAGTTTAAAACAAACCTAAAAGGTGTTGAAAACATGTCTACGTATCACTTGGACCTTAAAAAACGACCTAAGACATCTTAAGTGTAAGTTCATAGCTCACAACCTAGCGGAAAGTTCAAAAAGTGTGAAAAAAGCACTTTAAGACCCAAAGTGGCAACCGTGTGTGTGAGTGCAACAAACTTAGTGTCAAACCAACCTAAAACGCATTCAAAACATGTCCAAGTATCACTTGAACTTTCAAAACGATCTAACAAATCTTAACTGTAAGTTCGTAACTCACAACGTACCAAAAAGTTCAAAAAAGATTGAAAAAAAGCACTTCAAGACCTAGAATGCCAAGTGTGTAAGTGCAACAAACTTAGATTCAAACCGACCGAAAAGGCATTCGAAACACGTCTTAGCTTTCAAACGACCCAATGACGCTTAAGTGCAAAAGCTTGTAACTCATAACTTGCCAAAAAGTTCAAAAAAGTGTGGAAAAAGCCCTTCGATGGCAATCATGTCTGTATGTGCAACAAACTTAGTTCGAAACAACCTAACACCTGTTCAAAACATGTCTAAGTACCATTCGAACTTAAAAAATGGCCTAACAATGCTCAAGTATAATTTCGTAACTCATAACCTACCAAGAAAATTCAAACATTGTAAAAAAAGCACTTCAAGACCCAAAATGGCAATTAAGTGTGTGGATGCAACAAACTGAGTCTCAAACAAACCTAAAAGGTGTTCAAATCGTGTCTAAGTATCACTTGAACTATCAAAATGACCCAACAAAACTTAAGTGTAATTTCGTAAACCATAACCTACCAAAAAATTCAAAAAGTGTGGAAAAAGCACTTCAAGACCGAAAATGGCAACCAAGTGTGTTAGTGCCACAAACTTTGTTTCAGACCAACCTAAAAAGAGTTCAAAACGTGTGTAAGCTTTCAAAACGATCGAACAATGCTTAAGTATAAGTTCGCAAATCACAACCGACCAAAATTCCAAAAAGTGCGATAAAAGCACTCTAACACCCAACATGTCAGCCAAGTGTGCAAGTTCAACAAACTTAGTTCCAAACCAAAATAAAAAGAGTTTAAAACCTCTGAACATTGCTTGAGTGTAAATTCGCAACTCATAACCGACTAAAAAGTTCAAAAAAGAGTGAAAAAAGCACCGAGGACCTAAAATGGCACAACCCGACCAAGCATGTAAGTGCAACAGACTTAGTCTCAAACAAACTTAAAAAGTGTTCCAACCGAGCCTACGTATCACTTGACCTTTAAAAGCAACCTCACAAAGTTTAAGTGTAAGTTTACAACTCCCAACGTACCAAAAAGTCAAGAACTGTGAAAAAAGCACTTCAAAGACCACAAAAGAAATGGCAACCAAATGTGTAAGTACAACAAACTTACCCTCAAACCAACCTTAAAAGTGTTCAAAACGAGTCTAATTATCACTTGAATTTTAGAAACGATCTAACAAAGCTTAAGTGTAAGTTCGTTACTCATAACCTAGCAAAAAGTTAAAAAAAAGTGAGAAAAGAGCCTTTCAAGACCCGAAATGGCAACAAAGTGCGTAAGTTCAACAAACTAAGTTTAAAACAAACCTAAAAGGTGTTGAAAACATGTCTACGTATCACTTGGACCTTAAAAAACGACCTAAGACATCTTAAGTGTAAGTTCATAGCTCACAACCTAGCGGAAAGTTCAAAAAGTGTGAAAAAAGCACTTTAAGACCCAAAGTGGCAACCGTGTGTGTGAGTGCAACAAACTTAGTGTCAAACCAACCTAAAACGCATTCAAAACATGTCCAAGTATCACTTGAACTTTCAAAACGATCTAACAAATCTTAACTGTAAGTTCGTAACTCACAACGTACCAAAAAGTTCAAAAAAGATTGAAAAAAAGCACTTCAAGACCTAGAATGCCAAGTGTGTAAGTGCAACAAACTTAGATTCAAACCGACCGAAAAGGCATTCGAAACACGTCTTAGCTTTCAAACGACCCAATGACGCTTAAGTGCAAAAGCTTGTAACTCATAACTTGCCAAAAAGTTCAAAAAAGTGTGGAAAAAGCCCTTCGATGGCAATCATGTCTGTATGTGCAACAAACTTAGTTCGAAACAACCTAACACCTGTTCAAAACATGTCTAAGTACCATTCGAACTTAAAAAATGGCCTAACAATGCTCAAGTATAATTTCGTAACTCATAACCTACCAAGAAAATTCAAACATTGTAAAAAAAGCACTTCAAGACCCAAAATGGCAATTAAGTGTGTGGATGCAACAAACTGAGTCTCAAACAAACCTAAAAGGTGTTCAAATCGTGTCTAAGTATCACTTGAACTATCAAAATGACCCAACAAAACTTAAGTGTAATTTCGTAAACCATAACCTACCAAAAAATTCAAAAAGTGTGGAAAAAGCACTTCAAGACCGAAAATGGCAACCAAGTGTGTTAGTGCCACAAACTTTGTTTCAGACCAACCTAAAAAGAGTTCAAAACGTGTGTAAGCTTTCAAAACGATCGAACAATGCTTAAGTATAAGTTCGCAAATCACAACCGACCAAAATTCCAAAAAGTGCGATAAAAGCACTCTAACACCCAACATGTCAGCCAAGTGTGCAAGTTCAACAAACTTAGTTCCAAACCAAAATAAAAAGAGTTTAAAACCTCTGAACATTGCTTGAGTGTAAATTCGCAACTCATAACCGACTAAAAAGTTCAAAAAAGAGTGAAAAAAGCACCGAGGACCTAAAATGGCACAACCCGACCAAGCATGTAAGTGCAACAGACTTAGTCTCAAACAAACTTAAAAAGTGTTCCAACCGAGCCTACGTATCACTTGACCTTTAAAAGCAACCTCACAAAGTTTAAGTGTAAGTTTACAACTCCCAACGTACCAAAAAGTCAAGAACTGTGAAAAAAGCACTTCAAAGACCACAAAAGAAATGGCAACCAAATGTGTAAGTACAACAAACTTACCCTCAAACCAACCTTAAAAGTGTTCAAAACGAGTCTAATTATCACTTGAATTTTAGAAACGATCTAACAAAGCTTAAGTGTAAGTTCGTTACTCATAACCTAGCAAAAAGTTAAAAAAAAGTGAGAAAAGAGCCTTTCAAGACCCGAAATGGCAACAAAGTGCGTAAGTTCAACAAACTAAGTTTAAAACAAACCTAAAAGGTGTTGAAAACATGTCTACGTATCACTTGGACCTTAAAAAACGACCTAAGACATCTTAAGTGTAAGTTCATAGCTCACAACCTAGCGGAAAGTTCAAAAAGTGTGAAAAAAGCACTTTAAGACCCAAAGTGGCAACCGTGTGTGTGAGTGCAACAAACTTAGTGTCAAACCAACCTAAAACGCATTCAAAACATGTCCAAGTATCACTTGAACTTTCAAAACGATCTAACAAATCTTAACTGTAAGTTCGTAACTCACAACGTACCAAAAAGTTCAAAAAAGATTGAAAAAAAGCACTTCAAGACCTAGAATGCCAAGTGTGTAAGTGCAACAAACTTAGATTCAAACCGACCAAAAAGGCATTCGAAACACGTCTTAGCTTTCAAACGACCCAATGACGCTTAAGTGCAAAAGCTTGTAACTCATAACTTGCCAAAAAGTTCAAAAAAGTGTGGAAAAAGCCCTTCGATGGCAATCATGTCTGTATGTGCAACAAACTTAGTTCGAAACAACCTAACACCTGTTCAAAACATGTCTAAGTACCATTCGAACTTAAAAAATGGCCTAACAATGCTCAAGTATAATTTCGTAACTCATAACCTACCAAGAAAATTCAAACATTGTAAAAAAAGCACTTCAAGACCCAAAATGGCAATTAAGTGTGTGGATGCAACAAACTGAGTCTCAAACAAACCTAAAAGGTGTTCAAATCGTGTCTAAGTATCACTTGAACTATCAAAATGACCCAACAAAACTTAAGTGTAATTTCGTAAACCATAACCTACCAAAAAATTCAAAAAGTGTGGAAAAAGCACTTCAAGACCGAAAATGGCAACCAAGTGTGTTAGTGCCACAAACTTTGTTTCAGACCAACCTAAAAAGAGTTCAAAACGTGTGTAAGCTTTCAAAACGATCGAACAATGCTTAAGTATAAGTTCGCAAATCACAACCGACCAAAATTCCAAAAAGTGCGATAAAAGCACTCTAACACCCAACATGTCAGCCAAGTGTGCAAGTTCAACAAACTTAGTTCCAAACCAAAATAAAAAGAGTTTAAAACCTCTGAACATTGCTTGAGTGTAAATTCGCAACTCATAACCGACTAAAAAGTTCAAAAAAGAGTGAAAAAAGCACCGAGGACCTAAAATGGCACAACCCGACCAAGCATGTAAGTGCAACAGACTTAGTCTCAAACAAACTTAAAAAGTGTTCCAACCGAGCCTACGTATCACTTGACCTTTAAAAGCAACCTCACAAAGTTTAAGTGTAAGTTTACAACTCCCAACGTACCAAAAAGTCAAGAACTGTGAAAAAAGCACTTCAAAGACCACAAAAGAAATGGCAACCAAATGTGTAAGTACAACAAACTTACCCTCAAACCAACCTTAAAAGTGTTCAAAACGAGTCTAATTATCACTTGAATTTTAGAAACGATCTAACAAAGCTTAAGTGTAAGTTCGTTACTCATAACCTAGCAAAAAGTTAAAAAAAAGTGAGAAAAGAGCCTTTCAAGACCCAAAATGGCAACAAAGTGCGTAAGTTCAACAAACTAAGTTTAAAACAAACCTAAAAGGTGTTGAAAACATGTCTACGTATCACTTGGACCTTAAAAAACGACCTAAGACATCTTAAGTGTAAGTTCATAGCTCACAACCTAGCGGAAAGTTCAAAAAGTGTGAAAAAAGCACTTTAAGACCCAAAGTGGCAACCGTGTGTGTGAGTGCAACAAACTTAGTGTCAAACCAACCTAAAACGCATTCAAAACATGTCCAAGTATCACTTGAACTTTCAAAACGATCTAACAAATCTTAACTGTAAGTTCGTAACTCACAACGTACCAAAAAGTTCAAAAAAGATTGAAAAAAAGCACTTCAAGACCTAGAATGCCAAGTGTGTAAGTGCAACAAACTTAGATTCAAACCGACCAAAAAGGCATTCGAAACACGTCTTAGCTTTCAAACGACCCAATGACGCTTAAGTGCAAAAGCTTGTAACTCATAACTTGCCAAAAAGTTCAAAAAAGTGTGGAAAAAGCCCTTCGATGGCAATCATGTCTGTATGTGCAACAAACTTAGTTCGAAACAACCTAACACCTGTTCAAAACATGTCTAAGTACCATTCGAACTTAAAAAATGGCCTAACAATGCTCAAGTATAATTTCGTAACTCATAACCTACCAAGAAAATTCAAACATTGTAAAAAAAGCACTTCAAGACCCAAAATGGCAATTAAGTGTGTGGATGCAACAAACTGAGTCTCAAACAAACCTAAAAGGTGTTCAAATCGTGTCTAAGTATCACTTGAACTATCAAAATGACCCAACAAAACTTAAGTGTAATTTCGTAAACCATAACCTACCAAAAAATTCAAAAAGTGTGGAAAAAGCACTTCAAGACCGAAAATGGCAACCAAGTGTGTTAGTGCCCACAAACTTTGTTTCAGACCAACCTAAAAAGAGTTCAAAACGTGTGTAAGCTTTCAAAACGATCGAACAATGCTTAAGTATAAGTTCGCAAATCACAACCGACCAAAATTCCAAAAAGTGCGATAAAAGCACTCTAACACCCAACATGTCAGCCAAGTGTGCAAGTTCAACAAACTTAGTTCCAAACCAAAATAAAAAGAGTTTAAAACCTCTGAACATTGCTTGAGTGTAAATTCGCAACTCATAACCGACTAAAAAGTTCAAAAAAGAGTGAAAAAAGCACCGAGGACCTAAAATGGCACAACCCGACCAAGCATGTAAGTGCAACAGACTTAGTCTCAAACAAACTTAAAAAGTGTTCCAACCGAGCCTACGTATCACTTGACCTTTAAAAGCAACCTCACAAAGTTTAAGTGTAAGTTTACAACTCCCAACGTACCAAAAAGTCAAGAACTGTGAAAAAAGCACTTCAAAGACCACAAAAGAAATGGCAACCCAAATGTGTAAGTACAACAAACTTACCCTCAAACCAACCTTAAAAGTGTTCAAAACGAGTCTAATTATCACTTGAATTTTAGAAACGATCTAACAAAGCTTAAGTGTAAGTTCGTTACTCATAACCTAGCAAAAAGTTAAAAAAAAGTGAGAAAAGAGCCTTTCAAGACCCAAAATGGCAACAAAGTGCGTAAGTTCAACAAACTAAGTTTAAAACAAACCTAAAAGGTGTTGAAAACATGTCTACGTATCACTTGGACCTTAAAAAACGACCTAAGACATCTTAAGTGTAAGTTCATAGCTCACAACCTAGCGGAAAGTTCAAAAAAGTGTGAAAAAAGCACTTTAAGACCCAAAGTGGCAACCGTGTGTGTGAGTGCAACAAACTTAGTGTCAAACCAACCTAAAACGCATTCAAAACATGTCCAAGTATCACTTGAACTTTCAAAACGATCTAACAAATCTTAACTGTAAGTTCGTAACTCACAACGTACCAAAAAGTTCAAAAAAGATTGAAAAAAAGCACTTCAAGACCTAGAATGCCAAGTGTGTAAGTGCAACAAACTTAGATTCAAACCGACCAAAAAGGCATTCGAAACACGTCTTAGCTTTCAAACGACCCAATGACGCTTAAGTGCAAAAGCTTGTAACTCATAACTTGCCAAAAAGTTCAAAAAAGTGTGGAAAAAGCCCTTCGATGGCAATCATGTCTGTATGTGCAACAAACTTAGTTCGAAACAACCTAACACCTGTTCAAAACATGTCTAAGTACCATTCGAACTTAAAAAATGGCCTAACAATGCTCAAGTATAATTTCGTAACTCATAACCTACCAAGAAAATTCAAACATTGTAAAAAAAGCACTTCAAGACCCAAAATGGCAATTAAGTGTGTGGATGCAACAAACTGAGTCTCAAACAAACCTAAAAGGTGTTCAAATCGTGTCTAAGTATCACTTGAACTATCAAAATGACCCAACAAAAACTTAAGTGTAATTTCGTAAACCATAACCTACCAAAAAATTCAAAAAGTGTGGAAAAAGCACTTCAAGACCGAAAATGGCAACCAAGTGTGTTAGTGCCACAAACTTTGTTTCAGACCAACCTAAAAAGAGTTCAAAACGTGTGTAAGCTTTCAAAACGATCGAACAATGCTTAAGTATAAGTTCGCAAATCACAAACCGACCAAAATTCCAAAAAGTGCGATAAAAGCACTCTAACACCCAACATGTCAGCCAAGTGTGCAAGTTCAACAAACTTAGTTCCAAACCAAAATAAAAAGAGTTTAAAACCTCTGAACATTGCTTGAGTGTAAATTCGCAACTCATAACCGACTAAAAAAGTTCAAAAAAGAGTGAAAAAAGCACCGAGGACCTAAAATGGCACAAACCCGACCAAGCATGTAAGTGCAACAGACTTAGTCTCAAACAAACTTAAAAAGTGTTCCAACCGAGCCTACGTATCA